>NC_056747.1:40933044-41088044 GCF_019279795.1 Protopterus annectens
CCTATTAGAAGCATTCACCATCCAACGAAATACCCTATTCATGAGTGACTTTAGCTATCCTTCTATAGACTGGGAAACATACACTGCCTCAAACTCATAGGCACAATGCTTCCTGGACTTTATTAACATGAACACCCTGGACCAGATAGTGTGCACTTAAACCAGGGGATCAAATATACTGAATCTAGTACTCACCAACATGGGAGAATGTTCCTTACTCCCCCACCCCCCATCCTCGTGTCATATCCCCATTAGTGAGTTCTGATCAGAAAGCTGTCTCTTTGAAATATAAATCAAATTGGAAACCCAACTAAACTTGTAATAGTTAGGAACAATCCTGAGGCAAACTGCATCCTATTAAGTGAGTTTGTCAAAATTTAAGGTTCCCCTAACCCTGAAAAGACAGCTACTTATACAGAATTATTCACAGAGACCCTGTAAAAATGTATAAATGGGTGCATAGAGAATGTTCTACCTACCAGAAGTAACCTAAAGCAAAAGCCAAAAACAAACTCCAATAGTGGAATCCTCACCTCAAAAGGGAGTGTAACAAAAGAAAAAAGTCATGGCCAAAAAAATAAGAGCAACTTCAATAAAGAAAGAAGCTCTCTCATTCAGCTAAACAGGAACATGAGAGAACGAGTTAAGTCTAACAAGGCCAACCTAGGTCAAAATAGCCCCTCAGGCTAAAAACAATCACAAGGCCTTCTTCAGCTATGTCTTGCACCTTAAAGGTAACACACAATATAGTACTGAAGTATTAATTTCACCATCTTCACTAAGCAGGTAGATACAGTGATTCTAATTGCCAATAAATTCAGCTCAAACTTCACCTTACAGTCCTCCCCACCCCAGCTACCCCCTATGAAATCTCTACTTCACACTCCTCTGCCAGCTAGTAGCAGGGATCAGATTCTGCTGGTGTTATCTAAGGCTAAAAACACTGTCTTAATGGGTGTCAAAAATATTGCTGGTTGCCTCTTGAACAATCTAAAACATGGCCTATCAGGACCACTTGAGGCACTATTCAACTACAGCCTCAAAGCAGGTTATGTACAAGTGAATGGATGATCATAAAGGTCATCCACCTTCATAATGGCAGGCCATCAACTGACCCTGGGAACTACAGATCCATCAGTCCAACAAGTCTAATATTCAAAGCCATGGAATGAATTATCTTGGAAATGATCAACAAAAACATTGTCAGCCAACAGACACCGTAACCATCCCAGTTTAACTTTGTTAAGGGAAGGCTGTGCCTACTTAACCTGGTTGATTTCTTTGAGAAGGCCATCAAGGGAATGTATGAGGGTAAAACAATGCATACTATGTATCTTAACCTTGCCAAGGTTCAGTACAATGCCCCATTCATGCATTGTTAACAAACTCTCTGAACTAGGCATAAGTCCCTACATCTCACTGGATCACTGGCTGGCTCCCTGATGGGACACAACAAGTCAGAATTGTTGAGGTCACCTCCACCAAGAGACTGGTTAACAGCAGAGTACCTCAGAGCTCTGTGCTGGGCCCACTCCTGTTTGGCATCTACTTCTTTGAAGTCAAGGCTAATGACAAAGGCCTTTGACTCACCAGGTTCACAGATGACTATAAACTGGGAGCTATTATAGAATCCCCCATGCCATGAAAATATTGGAAGAGGGTCTAACACAGACAAATGCTGGTTCTAAAATCATAACATAAACTCAATGACAAGAAATGCATTATAATTCCCTTTGGGAAGTTGTCCACCTAAGTTACTTACTGTATCGATAAACACCCTTAAGAGTCGATCCAGTAGTCATGTATCTAGAAACATATGTAGACAGCAATCTGGCCTTTTGACCAACATGTAGCAAAAATAGTAAGAAAATATTTCTATGTCATCCAGCTTATAGGTAAGGGTATGGTATCTAGGTCCAAGGAGCTATACTAACACTCTACTCAGCCCTTAACAGACCCATCACTGACTAGAATGTTATGATTGGCATGTACCTAACCAGACACTTCCAATAGTTGGAATACCAACAAGGGATTCCTCATCATGAGAATCCAAGACATGAATACCCTGTCTTACACAGAACACCTAAAGGCCTTGTCTATGTAGTCAGTATCCTACAGCTCCTTAAAAGTGATCTATACCTGGCTTAGAAGGTATTCTCAGATGCAGCCCTGATGGATCTTTTCCACATCTGCAAAACAAACAACAACAGAAACACTAGATCCAAGGACTTGAACTTCACTTGTGATATAAAAAAACATGCTGGAGGGACAGATATGTGACTCAAAGGCTCCTCGTATTATGGAATATGCTTCCCATCCATGTAAATCTGACTTCATCATTGACTCTATACAAACAAAACCTTGACCTTTGGATGGGAAATTGCAAATTCAACTCCAGTCTGGCTTTCATGTCTCTGATGGACAGAGGCCTTCAGTACTTATAATATTTCTCCAATTAACATCCCAGACGCAAGTCCTTTAGCTACTTCCTTAATAACATACTCCACAACTTAGGTTGTGGTGGGCAGCTATACTTATAAAGGCCCTAGTAGCCATTAGCCTGGTAACAAACCATAAGCCTATGAGCACAGCAGACAAATGTGGACTGAGGGAATCAAAACCTGGACTACAGGAATTACAACTCATAGTCATAAACCTCTGTACCAACTGCTATGCAAGTGCAGAAACTATGGAAACTAAGCCTTTAATGATGTATAGAAGTACTTATTGGAGCTATTAGAAAACATGAAGAATAAATGGGTAAGTTTCAAGAGTAAGTTATTTAACAGTCATCACAGTTGCTTTCCAAAAAAAAAGCAGAGAGGCCATTTAAGGGTTTTTCTATAGGAAGAATTGGGTTCATTTCATAAACAGAGCAATAAAGTGTTTCAATTTTTGAATACTGCAGTACCAAGATGGTGTTGCCATGATTATTATAAAGGCCTGGATGTTTATAAGGCACTGATTATTGGAATGCTGTTCACAAGATGGGATACAGCATCAACTGTGTGATTTTATTTATGGTGTTTGGTGGAGATAGCTATTCTATTATTAAGTTAAAACAAACTATTTGCTCTGAGGAGAGGCTAGAGTAGAATTTTATGGGAGCAGATAGAGGAAAGTCTAGATGCTCTGTGATGTACCTGTTGTTATATTGAGGTGACTGAAGAGGATATGTTGGGTACAACAGTTTACTATTAAAACATCGAACATCAGAAAGTAAACCGTTCAAAAATGCGGTTTACATGTTCAATGTTCTGAATATTAATTAGGTTGGATTATTGGCAACCTAACTGAGGCAAAGTTGAATTTGACTTCTTATGTCCATTGTCCTCTTTGCAGCAGCACATATGACCATATCCGTACTGTACAGTGTTAACAGCAATGTTTTTTTTCTGGGAGCAAGCCCCTTGAGGGGCCCCCCACACCCCCTGCCACTTATATATTACAACTCCGAGATTGCACTAAAGTGTGGAAAAGGGTAAATCTCCTGATCCGCACTGTCCCGTGATCTCAATATGAAGCATCACCCACGTATGAGAGAATGCACAGTGGCAATCGCTGAACAGGATGCTCACACAATTGAAGGTTGGCAATATGGAAATCGGCCAACTTAAGTTTGGCATTCCCATGTTCACCAAAATTTCATTCTGCATTGTGATAGTAAACCAGGTACAACAGTAAAGGAGAACAGAAAAAGCAATGCAGTAGGAGTGCCTAAGTGTATACATGAAACCAACAGTCATTTTTTGCCTGGCATAAAATGCCTAGTTCATAGTTTTATTGGTGGATTTCTTTGGTGGCATGTTTTAAATATGAATTCAGACTCTGAGATAACTCCAAGCACTTTGAAGTTTGATACCAACTCTAATTTTGTGCACTGCCTAGAATAGTTATGTGGGTCATATCAGTACTTTGGGTCAGGCCCACAATGAATAATGTTAACTTCATTTCTGTAGTAATTAGTTTTTATGCTGACCTGCCTAACTACATGTTTGTGTTTGTACAAACTAATCTGAGGTTTTATGTGATACATTTGATTGATTTAGCCGCAAACAATGCAGTTTTGCCATCTACGGTGTGTGCCAAAGATGCAGGGTAACAAACTAAAAAAAATACTGTTGACCACTTAATTAAATGGTAGGGGCCCAAAGAGTAATCCTTGGAGTCACTTAGCCAGTTAGATGGACTATCTAGACAACACCAGCAAAGACTATAAACCTGAGTATGAATAACCAAGTAACTGGATAATCAGTTTATGGTGTTAATTAAAGTGATTAACAATTAAAGTATTGATAAGTAAGTAGAATGATTTATTGTGTCAAATGCTTTTGAAAAAATCAAAGACAAATACCCTTTTGTGTTCACTGTTGTGCTGATGATGACAGAGATGGTTGATGAAGAACAGTAATTTGTGTGCCATGCCCAGGCTGGACTCTAAAGTACAACTGAGACAAAACTTTAAATGACTAGATAATGTAGTAGCTGCCTATGGACGCATATTTCAATTATTTTGAGTTGTACAGGAAGAATGTTGACTGACCAAAACTGTCGTAGTCCTGTTTTTGGGCTCCTCTTCCAATGGAAAGTTAAACTATCATAGCTGTTTTCCATGCGGTAGGTACAGGGTAAAGTATTGCCTTGACTTTATCTATGACAGAAAATGGGAGAATGCTGTCTGAGTGTTATTTTTCAATTCTTTGAGAATTTTACATTTGGCTTGGGTTTGGGACTAGTGCAAGTTTTATGGTGTTTATGATTCTAACTCATAGTGCACGGAACTGGGAACAACTGCAGATTTTGGTGCAGTATAGAAAGGATTATATAATTAAGTTGAGAGTGGTTGCTGAAAGAAAGGGATTTGGTTCTGAGGTTTTCCAAGGGAAGTATAACTAGGTGATGGAGTGCCAGGGCTTTTTGTGAATTATCTTGTGCAGTGTTTTCTAACGTTTGTCTTTTTACTACCCATCTTGAGCATTTTATATTGCTGCATAGTTGCTTGCAAAAGGGACAGCCACTGAACATTTTTTTTCCAGATGTTGTCATATTGGTCCATCAATGACTACGAATGAACTGGGTCACCCAAATTAAGTGGGTTAAGGAAGATATTACCAAAGTGCTGAAAATTGTGTTGAAATCTAGGTATATTACTAGACGCCACTTGATGGCTTCGAATGAATGATTAAACGTCTCCTGCTTCCTACATTAATTTATGATGGTTATCTGATAATTGGCAGAGCTGGTTTGAAGCTAACAGGAATTGCAATCCACAGATAACTATAGTGACTAATTGTTAAATAAGTTTAGTGTCATCCTGGCTAAGGAAAAGTTATAGAAATGAGATAACAGAATCCAAGCTAAGATGCTTTGTTTATCTGTGGCCTTATCAATTGAGGTAGTTGTTGCAATTAGGTAAGTTAGCCCAAAGAAATGAGCCTGAGGACGGGAGTGAGTATTAGAAGTAAAACTCCAGTCAGTAATGAAATCCCCTAGAATTATTATTTCAGATTATGGTTCATAAAGGCAGTATGCAGCTGTGTATTGCTCATATGTAGTACATTTTGTAAACGGTAGTCATACACAATCTACAGAAGTCCCTGGCCTCTTGTAGAGCAACAGCAACTTCCATTCCTTCATATCTGGAGCAGCACACCAGTCGGTGTGAAAATAAAGTCCCACTTTGTCTTCTGCTCTTCACAAGCATGTGCCTCACAGAGTGCAGATTGTACAGGTGCCAGTAAGTTATGGGGTACAACTGAAGATGACTACAGCAATACCTGTAACCACTTCAAAAATTATGCTGTTTTAATCTCTGTTAACACATGCAAATAAAAATATCACCCTTAGAATGCAAATGCCAATGAAGAAAGTACAGGTGAGTAAGAACTTTTCATAACAAAGGTTTTTTTACCCAGAAATAGAATACAGAGGCTAATAAAAAAAGTAGAAGCAAGGCTCAAGTCAGCATGAAATAGAGGTAAAAGGGTAGGCCCACCTCAACCAAAGAACAGAAAAAAAAACAAACAAAAAGGAGGCTGGAGGCATGGTACATATACTGTAATATATCACTGACTAGTGGGAAGATTACCAAAGCATTTCAACAAACTGGGAGGAGGTATAGAGATGGAGTTTTGCATACCCTGAAGAATGGATGTGGCAAAACTAGTTTAGCACTAGAAAATGCATCAGTCTTGTAATATTTTGTAAAGGTGTTCATAGGTTCATAGGTTGGTACTAGGCTATCAGCCCTAGGGCCTATTAACAATTCCCTGGCTATTTCTTCCCAGATTATTTACTTTCCTGGACCCCTGTCTAGCAGGGCAACTGACGTGATCCCTGGGGTGAATTTCCTTTTTCCCATCCAAACGTCAAGGTTCCTCTTGAAGAGGTCCAAAGAGGCACTCTGCTTGACATGTATGGGCAATCTATTCCAGAGTCTGGGGAGTCTCTGGGTCAGGAACCTATCCCTCCAGCATGTTTTGTTTATTGTGATGACAAGGTTTAGATCCCTGGAGCGTGTAGCTCTGAGGGATTGGGATTTCTTTAAGTGTAGCATGTCCAACAGCTCTGGGTTTGACATGGCCTTGTATGTTAAGCAGAGATCGCCTCTGAGTAGACGATATGCGACAGAGTATAGCTGGAGTTTTTTAAGGCGGTCAGCGTAGGGCATCTGCTTTAGGCCTGTGATTCTTTTTGTGAGGTATTTCTGAGGCCTTTCCAGTTGTTGCAGATGTCTTGAGAGGTACATACCAAATGGGGCATTGTATTCTATAATGGGTCTAATGAGGGATGAGTACAGTGGGACAATGACCTCCTTTTTTCTGGATGAAAAGCCCTTCGTGATGAGGTGTGCCACATAGAAGGATTTCCTGACTGTTGTGGCTATGTGGTTATCGAAGGTGAGACCACTGTCCACCTGTGTCCCTAAGCCTCTTATCACACTTTCTGTGTTTAGTGTATTGCCACCTATATGGTAATTCATGGATACATGTTTTTCCCAAAGGGATAACAATACATTTCTTGGCATTGAGCTTGAGCCCATGGCTCTGGCACCAAGCATCTGTTTCTGTAAGGCCCTTTGTAGAGTATCCACATCATTTGGGGATTCAATAATGGCTCCCAGTTTGCAGTCATCTGCAAACTTTGTTAGCCAGAGTCCCTTAGTGTTGACCTGTACTTCAGAGAAGTAGATGCCAAACAAGAGCGCCCCAGGACTGAACCCTGAGGTACTCCACTTGTCACTTGTCTGGAGCTGGATTTGGAGTCGTCTACTTTTACAGTGTGGGTTCTATCAGTAAGCCATTTAGCAACCCATTGGGTGACATAGGGATTAATACCCAACTTAGTAAGTTTATCTATGATTCCAGAGTGGGGGATGGTGTCAAAGGCCTTGGCAAGGTCTAGATAGGCTGTGTGGACCACCTTACCCTTGTCCATGGCTCTGGAGACTGATTCAAAGAAGTCAATCAGGTTCAGGAGACAAGATCGGCCCTTCACAAACCCAAACTGGGTGGGGTCCAGTGTTTGAAGGTTGGTGTGAATGGAAAACCAAGTGGCTACTTCTAGAATAGCATTAGAATAGTACTTGAATCCTGATCCTTGGAGAAAAGCAACAGATGAAGCAACAGCCCTACATGGAATGAGCTTTGACCTAGCCTTGGAGTGTAAGAAGGGCTATTAACAGAAATCCATCGGGAGACTGTATCCATGTAAAAGAGGAAAACACACTTTCTTACGCCTCATAAGACACAACCAGCTCATCTGACTTCCTGAAAGATTTGCCCAAATAGAACCTAATCTATCTCTAAATATCTAGCAAGTGATTTAAGGACTGGGAACGTGTAGGTAAATTGGTGGACTGATTTAAATACACTTCATTTACAACTGTGGTTATAAATGAAGGGTTTGTCACAAAAAGAAACCTTATCCTTAAAAAAAAATCAGAAAAGAGTGAGAAGCGATAAGATCTCGTATCTCTGAGATTCTTTTTAGTTGAAGTTAAAGTCGCTACCAAAATTGTCTTTCATGTACACAATTTTAAAGAAGCAAGGGAAACAGGTTCAAAGGGAGAGAGTTAACGTTTCTAGGTAGTAGTTTATGTCCTAAGGAAAGGAATGGATTTTAATGGGAGCTTGATATATAGGACACCTTTTAGAATTTCCTTAACTTCAAAACTTGAGTAGTGGGGTGGATTAATAAGTAGACAGGCAGAAATGGCTAACAAATGTGCTTTAATGGAAGAGTATACCAGTCCAGTTGAGCAGCTTATATTATTATGTAAGAAAAAGAAAAACACCTGATTAAGAAGGGTGTTGCTCTTTCTTTTGAAACCAAGATAAAAATCTGCCATCCATTTAGAAATATAAGACTTTCTAGTGGCAGTTCTATTAGCATCTTGTAACACCTCCAACATGGCTTCAGAAAAAAAGGTGCTTGCTCCTGTTCCTCAAAGTGTTAAAAAGGTTAAGCTTCCCTTGTTATGGTCTATTCTAGCAGTGGCTAGAAAAATAATAACCAGAAATTGGATTTCAGATACTCCTCCTTCGTTTAATGAATTTAAAAATGTTATGACTGTAGTGTGCCATATGGAATTGATGACAATAAAATCGAGAACTATTAGAAAAACATCTTACTATATTATATGGGATACTTTACAAAATCTGTTAAAAAAATCTTAGCTTCAATAGCATGGTATTTTAGTTTAATTAATTGATTTGATTGTAGTGGATGTCTTTGTAAATACTTTGGTTATGTTATTGAATGTTATAACCATTTCTATTTTAATTACTTGTATAAAATTGTTATGATATTTATTTTGTATGTTAAAAACAATAAACTTGTTTTAAAAAAAGAAAAAAAGGTGCTTGAATGGTAACAAAAACCTACAGTCCAAACTGTTGGGTTGAGAGTTAAAAGTTTGGATGAATTAGTGAGATCCCTTTTGTTATATAAATACATACTATGAGGTAACCTATGCTGATGGTAGATGAAATAGAAAGAAGAACTAGTGATGCTTGGACCAAAAAGTGATCACCAACAGAATCTTTGGATTATTCTCTTTGATTTTCAGAAGTAATTTTAGAATTAGGAGAGTGAGAGAAAAAGGATAAATTAATTTTCATTTCTAAGAGCTTGAGAAGACATCTCTTTTCCATGCTTCTCTGCTTGGGACTTTGGAGCAGACCAGTCTGAGCTGCCTGTTCAGAGTGGAGGCACAATGGTCTATCTATGGAATTCTCAACTGGCTGACAATCTTTAGAAAGACCCCTCCACTTAACATCCATTTTAGAAAGCCTTCATTTGATCCGTTCAATCTCTGAAGGAATATAAGTTGCATGAAGGGAACAGATTTTGATAGCATACCAGTCTTCCATGGTTTTACAGATAATCTGCAAAGATAATAGCATTATCTCCCTCCTTCTTTGTTGATAAACCACATAACTCTGGAAATATCTGTCCAAACATGAAGTGTATCTGGAGACCATAGGAGATGAAGAGACTGAAGAGAGAGATTCAGGGCCTTCATTTCCTTGATATTTAAATGTTTACACCTGTCTTACTTTGACTGTGCTCTTTGGACTTTAATGTCCTTAGAACAGGCTCCCCAAACAAAGTGTGAGGGATCTATGGAGACTTTGTTTTAGGGAGAGGGAATCAGAAAGGACACTCCTGGAATGAGAGATATCTGGTTGATCCACTAAAGAAATTTCTTCTTCTTCATGAATTTTGGCAGTGTTATGCCCACACTGAATTGACACACTATTGAATCCTCATATTGTGGAGTCTGGCAAAAGATATCACCTGTTTAGTTAAAGTCATGTACCCCAGGGATATCAGTATTTTTATTGCTGTGATCAATTCTTGGAGTAGAAGAGACTTGAAGGGAAAAATGTCAGAAACTATTTTGTCCTAAAGAAGGAAAGATGTCATGTAAACAATGTTAAGCTAGCTTCACAGGAAAAACTAGATTTTTTTCAGGTTTAGACAGAAGCCTAGATGAAGGAAGACATCCATAATGAAGTTAAAATCCTGTAAAAGTTTCTTTTGGGGAATCTTGGATTAGGAAATTGTCAAAATAAGTTTCTTTTGGGGAATCTTGGATTAGGAAATTGTCAAAATAAGGGTATATATGTATATACTCTGGACCCTACAGAAAGCTACCACAAGAACTAGATATTGTGTGAATACCCCTGGTGATAAAGCAGAAAATTATAAATGGACCCCCCCCCCCACAAAAAAAAACGCTTAAACATTTTCTGTGAACTGGGTGAATAGGAACATTAAGATATGCATCCTTCAAGATCAGGCTAACAAGAAATACCAGAATTTTACACTTTCTTTCCATACTTATCTACAGCATTACAAACCATGTCATTGAGCAAGTTATTCATAGTGATCAAGAGTTTATTTGCATTGTCAGACTCAGTAGAAATCCCAGCAAGGTCTGAAGAAGGATTCTTACACACAAATTTATAGGTTCATAGGTAAGTACTAGGCTGGCTGGCCTTGCAGGACATTTTAAGTCTAGACAGTTTCCCTTTTGTACCCAAATTAACCTATCCCATTTGGTTAGAGATTGGATTGACTCATCCCATGGCCAATAACTATATATCACCTATAATGAGAACAACTGGGATCATACCATAGATAATTTGAGGGGGTGCATAAAGCATTTAGGAGCTAAATGCTATGAGGTAAAGTATTTATGAGAATCTCATATCTTATAAAGCCTGTCTCATTTCTTTGGTGCAGGTGACTGTAACTTAGGAGTCAAACAAGTAGTCATGAAATTATTTATTTTATTTTATTTTACTTTACATTTGTTCACCAGGGTGGTACACTGATCACAACTGACCTTTTGCAGGTACTGTCAGGGTAAAATAATTCACGAAAAAGAAAAAAGTGTAGCATAGAGACATTGAGTTGTACATATCCAAAACAGAACAGAAAGTAATAATATAGATAGCAAAAATAACTATCTTGTAAAGCATCAAGCACTGGATCAATGGCTGAAGATATAGGCACACCACTCTTTGACAAACCATAATATCTCTTTTTTACATCATACACTTGCTTTCCTACCCATTGGAAATGCTGCAATATCTTCAAAATAATGTCACCGAAGGATAATGCCTCTAAAGTGGAGACAAGAGGAGAGGTGTCTGCATCCTCTTACACATACCATGTTGGTGATTAGGTCTGTGAATAATAAGCCACAGGCTGCACATCAGTACTAGAAGAACCTAGTTTCTCTGCAGAAATGTTCCTCTTTCATTTCTGAGGAGTTGAAGAAGGAGTAAAAGAAAGCTGGGGAGGGTTAATGACATCAGACCTTTAAATAGCAACCGCGAAAAGTTACAGCTATCCTGCTATAGATAGTCATAGAACAGAAATAGCAACAGTAGACATGTGATTTGTGTGTTCTGCTTCCTCTTTTATGGAGTGTCAGTATAAATAATGAGAAGAGGAGCAGAGTCCTGACTTATATCAATAAATGTAGTAGGGTGTCCTCTCAAATGGCAATGTAACATTCCCTGCACATCTTTATCAGTAAAAGTACTTCCAAATGTTCTTAGTGACCATTGCTTGTTTTATTAACTGCTGATCTTATAAATCAAAAAACTAACCTTCAGTTCTTATTCCTTGAAGAGTAACCCACAGATGTGCTGAATCATTACTAATCTCAGAACTTGCATACATAGAAAAAAGGATCTCTGTTGACTACATTTTATACTTTAACCCCTAATCAGTATAGGCTTTCTTTGTAATAGTAAGAAAAGTATCAGATAAGTATAAACCTTAGTTAGATCCTGACATCAAAACAGTATTAAAACTGGAGGGAATGGATACTGGTTTGGGATACTGGAAGCAAGATACTGCAGTACTAATCATACTAAAAACACAGGCCAGTATTCCTAGTTGTTTATGCAAATGCAATAGGGATACTCCTGATGCTTTTGAACGAGCATAACAAATGTGAGATTCATAGAGGCCATTTATGCTAATGCAAAAGTTCTTAAAAATAATGAGACACAAATGAGAAATGTTGTGAACTATTGTATGCTAATGAGGCAGTTTTGCATTTCATCCCTGATGTACGCACATTCATTGTTAAATGCCGTGCTTTGCCTTTGATTTTGGAGTTGCACTCCATGAAATTGGTTGTACATGTATGCACACACACTTCCCTGACATACAAATAAATTATTTCCCCCAGCAACCCCTTTCATTAATTTGTATTAAGTATGCACAAGCACTAAAATGACATATTAAATTATTTTGTCCTGTGATCTCTTCAGCAGTCTGACCATGTATGTTCAAACACTTCCCCAACACACAGATTAATTATTTTCCAAGTGACCCCTACAAGGAGTATGCCCAGGTACGCACAAGCACCAAAATGAAACATTCACCCAAATGATCCCTTCAGTAACATTTCCAAGTATGCACAAACACCAAAATGAAACATTCACCCAAGAAACCCCTTTAGTAACATGTCCAGGTATACACAAGCACCACAAAGAAACATTCACTCAAGCGACCCCCTTCAGTAACATTTCCAAGTATGCACAAGCACAGAAATGAAACATTCACCCAAGCAACCCTTTCAGTAGCATGTCCAGGTATGCACAGGCACCAAAATGAAGCATTCATCCAAGCAACCCCCTTCAGTAAAATGTCCAGGTATGCACAAGCACTAAAATGAAACATCTACAGAAGCGACCCCTTAAGTAAATTGTCCAGGCATGCACAAGCACTAAAATGAAATGTTCTCCAAAGGGACCTCTTTCAGTAAAATGTCCAGCTTTGCACAAGCATTAAAATGAAACATTTGCCCAAGTGACCCCTTCAGTATAATGTCCAGGTATGCACAAACACCAAAATGAAACATTCATTGAAGCAACCCCCTTCAGAAAAATGTCCAGGTATGTACAAAGACTAAAATGAAATATTCACCCAAGTGACCCCTTCAGTAAACTGCCCATATATGCACAAGCACTAAAATTAAACATTTACCCAAGTGACCCCTTCAGTAAAATGCCCAAGTATGCACAAGCATCAATCAAGCTCCTCTGGATCAAGAGCTGCTACATCCACTTCATCCACTCTCAGCAATAAAATTTATTGAGGAAGCATTTCATTTTCTGTAGCATCTCAATCATGTAAAATAATTTCTTCCATTACATTAATATTATGTGAGCTCACCAGCCAAGAAAAACATTTCCTGTCTCAAAGCCCTGCCTATCACGTTATCACTTCTGCTTGTTAGTTGCTATCAGTCATTTTAATACAGTTACTTTCATCATGTCATTTCTTACACATAAAACAGACAACTGAGTTTCAAGATCTACACTTAGTTCATGTATAACACATAACAAATGAGTTTAAACCACCTTACAAAAATTAATTTATTCATTCTATTCATGTACCCTCAGGACAAGTGCCCTTCTAAGCAGGCATTTTTAGTATTCTTAGTTCTCAAGAAAATATTCAGCCTTACATAAACTTCAAAACTCAATTGCTGCCACTGGAGCTTTTTAAAGGTTTGCAGCGTAGTTTCCAATTCTCTAATCTTTCTTTCATATGGAGCATAATTTATAGATTCTATCAGGGCATTCCATGCAATCACAGCATTCATGTCAATTGTTGCAAGCATAAGTGGATTATTCACAATATGCAGAAACAACTGTAGCCAAGTACTGGAGCTATTCATTTGTACTATTTGAGAACACAACAGTGGCAAAGCATTTCCTTCAACAGCCATAGCCGTGACAGTGAGCACACTACTAAAATATCCAAAAAACAACTCCAATGGTAGCTCAAAGCAGGTTTAAGTCTGAGCATGTAGAGTCAATACAAATCCAAGAAAAATAGCTCAAAAAGGATTACTAGGGTAAGACATTATATTCTGTATATTTATCTTTGATAAAAAAAAAAAAAAACTTTATCAACAAGCTTAAATGTTTCACACTTTGTACTTCATCAGGTTAAAATTAAACAGCACAGTACAGGCCTTAAATAAAATCATCATGACATCATTAAAACATTTACATAATAAATTCATTAACTAGTTAGAACTTTTAAAGAAGAAACATCCAGTTATCTTAAAGGATGACATTTTTAAAATAGACTTCAATTACACATTCCATTTAAAACTGGCTTCTGATCAGATCTAAGAATGTTTATCTATTTTATCTCACAAACCTCAATGATATTATTAACATCACCTCCTCTAGTAGATTCTTTTATTATTTGGAGGCCTGCATTTTAAAAAAATGTTCACTCTCTTCTTCCATACTATGCTTAGCTAGTGCATTTAGTTTTTATTTCCCTTCTTATGTCAGAAAAATGCCAACTAATTCTATACTTTAATTTTATATTACTTTTCCCCAAATAGAATGGCCCACATTTTTGACACATAGCAATATATACAACATTTATAATATTGCATGTTTCAAAAATCCATCCATCCTCAACCACTTTTTTCCATTTTGCACATGGGGTCAGAGTATCACTTCAACAGTGACAATCAGCTTCAGCCAGTGTTTATACCACCAGGTAGCTAGCCCTGCCACAGTAGTTTATCCATAGCACTCACATCTGTGGCCAATTTGGAGTGCCCATTCCATCTGCTGCACAACTATGGAATGTGGGAGGAAACTGGAGCACTCAAATGAAACCCACACAACTGCAGGGAGGACATACAGACTCCACACAGAAGGTAACCCAATGCAAGAATTGAACCAGGAAACCTCTTACTGTGAGGTGGCAATCCTAACCACTGCACCACCATGGCCACCCTTACACGTTTCAAACATATTAAAATATTAAACTTACATTAATCTTTTGTAATAGGATGAATAAATGAAGATTCTTTATAAGTGCAAAAGCTGCAATCATAGCATGGAAAAGTTCCTTGCCTTTGTGATAAAGCTACTACTTTTCTTAATTTAATTATTTATTTTACATTTGTTTACTGGGATGGACTGACTGCTGGTTGCCCTTTTTTAGCAGAGACCTGAGGAGAAAAGCTCCACATAAAAAAAAAAAAGAAACAGTACATTCATCTACAAGACAAAAAATTACATTCAATCACATATATCCATACGATTAAGTACAAAAAGGGAAAAGACAAGAATAATACATTTTCCAGTTTAATATATACAAATAGTAAGTTTAGCAATATCATTTTATGTACAGTATGTGAGAGTTTTGGTGATGCAACTACATGGAAAGGGGGATTAGCTAAGAGCAGAGGGCAATAGTTGATGGAGGGTATGAGGTAGTGGAGGGTATAAGGTGCTAATCTGAGAGAAGAGAGAAAAAGGTTGAGAAAGCCCCCCCCCCAGCTCAAGGATGGGAGCTTGAGAGGAAATATACCTATGTATTTTTTGGGAAGGATAAGGTAGAAGGTGGATAGAGTAGTGAAGGGGGATAATACAAAAATTGTGGGAAGATTTGGGTGGTGGCCTTTATAATCTTTAATATGTCTATAATAAAGCCTTTTCTTCAAATTCCTACCTTTCCTAAAAGTAAACTTTGGACATGATGGTATCATGTCTTTTAATGCTTCAGATTCATTTAAAATATACCGATTTTTCATTATTAATCAAAAATGAAACATTTGATGAGCAAATAGATACATTAAGTTGTGACTTCGTGGACAGGTGCTGTAGTTCAGTCCAAAAGTTCTAACTAGTTAATTTATTATGTAAATGTTTTATTGACATCATGCTGATTTTATTTAAGCGCTTGAACTGTACTGTTTGATTTTAACCTAATGAAGCATGAAGTGTGAAAGCATTTAAGCTTGTTGGCAAAGTTTTTTTTATTAAATATAAAAATACAGAATATGTTCATACCCTTGCAATTCTTTTTGACTCATTTTTTTGGATCTGCTAAGCCACTTACTTATTCTTGCAAATACTATTTGTATAAAATAAAAATTTATCCTACAAAATGTTGTACAGATTCTACTTACAGTAATCATTTATAGGATTTAGATTTCAATGTTATACTTACTTTCAAAATGTCAGTGATCTATGTAACTGTTAACATCTCTTTTGATAAGATCATAGGATCATAAAAGGTTGCTAGGCTAATGGCCCTGGGGCCCTTACAAGCCTAGCTAAGAGTTTATCCCCAAAAAAGAAACCTCAATCAGCACCTGCTGACCCTGTCAATGTGGACACAGGTGGAACCAGTGGGACAAATTTATGGTTTCCCATCCACTCGTCAAGGTTGTGCTTGAAGATGGTCAAGGACTTACTTTGTTTGATGTGTATGGGGAGTCTATTCCAGAGATAGGCAGCCTCTGGGAGACAAATCTTTCTCTCCAGCAGGTTTTGTTAATGTCACATATTTGAATTAGTCCTTTCAATCGGGTAATGAGCGAGGAGTTAGACTTACAGATATGGAGCATCTCTAGTAGGGCAGAGTCCGAGATTGCCTTGTAGGCAAGACAGAGATCACCTCTGAGCAATCTGTATAATACTGAGCAGAGTGATAGTGATTTGAGCCTTTCCACATAGGACAGGTGTTGGAGGCCATGGATTCTCTTTGTGAGGCATTTCTGTGGCCTTTACAGTTGGTGCAGGTGTTTGAAGAGGTACATACCAAATGGGGAGTTGTACTCAATTATTGGCTTAATGAGGGAGGAGTACAGAGAGGTAATGACCTCCTTTTTTCTGGATGCATTCCATTACTTATGAGATGAACCAAGTAAAGGGCTTTTCTGACCACTGCTGCTACATGATGGTTGAATGTGACATTGCTGTTAACCTGTGTACCCAGGTCTCTCACCACAAGTTGTGTGCTTAGGTGGTAGCCATTAATGTGGTAAATAGTAGGGGCCATATTTTTGCTGAATGGAATGTGTGATGATTGGGGAGAGATGGGCAAAGGCTGCCAGCCTAGTCAAATTGAATTTGATATCTAATTCTGACATCTGTAAATAAATGTAAAATTCAGGCATGTTTTCTTGATAATAAATGTAAAATACAGACATGTTTCTTGAGTGTAGAGAAAATACTGTAAAATGTGAACTTCAAGATTGTTACAACATTGCCCCCTTGCTGTAAAGAAAAACTAAGTCAAGCCTCTCAAATTTGTCTTTTGAAATTGAAATGATTTTATGACATTCTTTGATCTTTAAAGTTGGTTCTGGTCAGGCTGGCTGAAGTCATTCTGTCTATTGTGTTACCTAAGGACTAATTGCTAGAGTGTATATGTGAAACACCTTTTAGTGTTGTATTCTTCTGTGCAGGTGTTAGCTTGCTAAATAATGGACTTTTTATTAGCCTGGGAACTCAGAGCTGGTGTCAAGATGATGCAATATGAATACTGGGAAAACCTAAGCATCAAAAATGATGTAATCTGGGGAGGACCCAGAGACATGTTTGTTAGGGTTATTTTATAAACTGTGTTTCACAAGAGACTGAGAGCATTTTGATCTTTATATCCAACTTACCAGCACTCTGCTTATGCTCACATGTGAGTTTTTTAGCACTGCAATTTATTGTAGGAATAGTAAAACTAGTAGAGATGAATTAGGTATTTTTCTTTGAACTCAGACATGTCCTACTGTAGTATTTTATGTTTCTCTGTGATCTCTGAACTCTTAGATATCTCTGTGGTGTAGTAGTTTTGTCTTGTATTTTAATTATTTATTATTAAATATTTTTAAAACATTCTACCTGTGGCTGCTTTGTGTAGAGATAAGTTGTAGAATACATTGCATATTTATAGAGGTTATTGTAATAAGCCACTCTAAAGTAAGCCTTGAATGTTAGTCATACTACCATTGGATTATAATATTGCACAGTAATAATTGGACACCCTTTTAAAGGCCTTTTTCTAGCTGATATTATTAACTGGGTGATGGCAGTAATTACTACAGTATAGTCTGGTTAAAGCGGCACAGCCAGAGACTCTGTGTCAGCCTTTCCCAGGAGCCTCTGTGAAGTTGTATAAATACTTATCTCAAAGTGTGTGTGTGTTGTGTCAGCTACTTGGCAGGGACACATAGCACTGGTTGGACAGAGAGGGTACTGGAGGTTCTAGCTTGCCCAATTAGACTGAGACCTGGGCCCTATAGCTGTGTCAGTAGGGGGTCTTATTGGGGATCTGGTGAGCAAGGGAGCAGCCAGCCTCAGACTGACTGTGATCTCTGTGTGCACTTAAGTGAAATAGTACTTTACTGTGTGTATTAGTTATCCTTTCCTCTTCTATGAGTCAACCTCCCTGGTGTTAGTGGTGAGGATTGAGACTCCTTGATTGCTGGGCCTGGGCATGGTTGTCACAAGTGCTTGGCAGTGGTGGGATCTACTTCACATACTAATTGGCTTGCAGTGGTGTGCATAGAGCGAATTCCTGTAGCTAATGTACAGTGATCTCTAAAAGTGTTTTGTACTGTAAAACTGCCACGCAGTGCATACTCAGAGTTCAGATCACAATTGTTTTATTTCTTTTGTTAGCTTAGCGTTAGTCAGGGTGAGCAGGCAGCATGTCAGCAGAAGAGTATGGAAAGCTGACAAGGAGCCAGCTGGCAGAGATGTGCCAAGCTGGGGGACAGGTGCATGGAAACCTAACTAAAGCAGACCTGATTGCAGCCTTGGTTACAGTTGCATTAGAAAACAGCAGTCTGGAGGACAATCAGACTGACAGTGGAGATACAATATCCTCAGAGAATGGATAGCTCATCCTTTCTGCAGTGGACTTAAAAATCCAGCTGGAGCTACAGAGACTTGAGTTGGAGGCCAGGTGTATGGAACTAGAAGCAGCTGAGAGAATGAGGAGCCTAGAAGAACAGGAACTACAGAGAAAGCATGAGAGGGAAATGCTGATTCTTTGCTAGAGTCATGGAGGTAATGGGGAAGGGAGTAACTGGATCCCAGAAGCACAGAAGGTCAGTAAATCTCTTCCACAGTTTAAAGAGGGGGATAGTTTTGATAGCTTCATTCATATGTTTGAGAGGGTACGTAAACAGTATGAAGTTGACCAAAGGTTCTGGGTACGGCTCCTAACCCCCTTACTCCATGGTAAAGCTGTCACTTCTTTATCAAAAATGCATGACACTGACTGTTTTGAATATACTGTTGTAAAGACATTTGTTAGAATGTTTTAAGCTAACACCTGAAATGTATAGGAAAACATTTTATGAGCATAGACACAAGGCAGATGAAAATGTATGTGAATATGTTGTTGAACTGAGCACTTATTTTCATAGCTGGGTGAGTGGATGTCAGGTCACCACTTTTGAAGGGCTGGCAGACCTTATGGTAAGGGAACAAGCCCTTAGCACTTTGCCTGAGGACATGAGGATCTGGTTAGCTGATAGACAATGTGCTACTTCAGAGGAGTTGGGGAAGAAGGGAGACCAAGAAAGGGACCCCCAGTACTGCTCATGGGACTAAAGGAACCCATGGTGGGCAGCACAGACTGCCCCAAACAGAATATGCCAGTAGCAGGGGAAGCCACTAGTCCAGGTATACATCCAGGAGCTAGGGTTAAATGTTTTGAATGCAACAAGTGGGGCCATGTGGCATACAGATGTCCATGGAGGCAAGGTGAGGAACCAAAGGTAAGGGAGCCAGTAAGTGGGAAAGACAAAATGCCAATAGTAGGTTGTCTTGAGACAACAGGGGTATGGAACTACCATCTTGCAGATGTCCTGAGAGGGAAGGATTTGGATGAGGCAGTACTATGTACTTATGCAGTTACATGCAGTGAGGCTAGGAGACATGCATGTGGGTCTGGTAGCCTGGGGGAGACCCAGACAAACTGCATACTTGCAGCCAGCACTGCTGAGGTGGTTACTTCAGGGAGGGAACTGCTCTGTAGCAGTGAGACTGAATGTGAGCCACAACTGCTTGTGGGTACTTATGTTCCCTTGGACAGGATAACTGCAAAGGTAGAGGTGAGTAGTAGTACCCAGGTTGACAGTGAGGAACCACTGTCAGAGGATGCCAGACTTCCAGTGGAAGGGGATCTGGGAAGGGTTACAAGGAGAGACTTCAGACAGGCTCAGCTTTCAGACCCTACATTGCAAAGCCTGAGGCAGGTAGCTAGGGAGGCACCTGATTCTCAAGGGAATGTGGGATCTGTATACTGGGACAAAGGGTTACTGTACAGAGATTGGACCCCTGAGGGAGGGCTAGAAGGTGAGAGAGTACAGCAGTTGGTAGTGCCTAGAGCTTACCGTCTGGCATTTCTAGCCGTAGCCCATGATATCCCCTTTGCAGGTCATATGGGCATAAAATGTACAAAGGGGCATATTATGCAAAACTTCTATTGGCCTGGAATTTCCAGAGATTTAGCAGGGTACTGCAGGACCTGTGAGCAGTGCCAAAAGGTACGCAAGGCAGGAGACAAGGTGAGAGCTCCTTTGATGTCTTTGTCTGTGATTGAGAAGCCATTTCAGAGGGTAGCTATGGATATTGTGAGTCCTCTGAGTACCCCAAGTTCCACAGGGAAAAAAGTATATCCTAGTGATTGTAGATTATGCTACACGATGCCCTGAGGCAGTGGCTTTGTCCTCCACTGAGGCAGAGAAGGTGGCAAATGTTTTGCTAGAGATTTTCAGCAGAGTAGCTTTCCCAAAAGAAATACTGTCTGGCAGAGGTGCCAATTGTATGTCAGACCTGCTGGCTAGCCTGCGGAAGTCCTGTGGGGTGAAGCAAATGAAGGCCACCCCCTACCATCCTCAGGCTAATGGTCTTGTTGAGAGGTTAAACTCTACAATCAAGTCCATGCTACGGACATTTGCAGATCAGTTTAAGAGGGAGTGGGACAAATATTTACCCCATCTGTTGTTTGCTTACAGAGAGGTTCCCCAAGAACCCACAGGTTTTTCACCCTTTGAGTTGCTGTATGGGCATAGGGTGAAGGGACCTCTAGATTTAATTCAAGATGAGTGGGAAGGTAAGTGTGAGTCTCACAAGGAGTCTGTTGTGGCATATGTCCTGAGCCTCAGGACAAGGCTCAGGGAACTCGTGGGACTGGACCAGGAGAACCTGGCAGAAGCCCAACAACAGAAAAAGGTGTGGTATGACAGGAATTCTCGAGCTAGAGAGTGTGCTGTAGGGCAACAGGTGATGGTTCTCATTCATGTCAGACACAACAAGCTGCAAGCAGCTTAGGAGGGACCATGCAAGGTGGTAAGAAATGTATGTGATGTTAACTACATGGTGGAAGTGCTAGGCAGATGGCAGGGGCAACAATTGCACTGTGTTAACATAGTGAAACCTTACCATGATAGGGAGGCCCTTGTGCTGAGCATTTGCAGTGGATTACAGGAGAAGTCTAAGAGAGATCTTGTGACTGATCTCCTCAGTGAGGCTCGGGCTGACACCTGGGTGGAAGGGGTAGCAATGTCACAGTAGCTATCTCCTACCCAGTTTCGAGAAATCCAAGCAGTGTTGCAGGAGTTTGGTGGCATGTTCACAAGGAAACCAGGGAGCACCCACCTGGTGCAGCACCAGGTGGATACAGGACCCAAAAGGCCTATCAGACAGGCCCCTTATAGGGTGCCTGAGAGAGTGAAACAGACTCCGAAGGAAAAGGTACAGGAGATGTTGGAACTAGGGGTGATTCAAGAGTCCAACAGTTCCTGGGCCTCACCAGTGGTGTTGGTGCCAAAGAAGGATGGCAGCAACATGTTCTGTGTGGATTACAGGAAATTATATAGTCACACAGAGTCGGATGCTTACCCCATGCTTAGGACAGATGAGGCCCTAGAGCAGCTGGGTGGGGCTAAGTATCTTACAACCATTGATCTTATCAAGGGTTACTAGTAGGTGCCCTTGACTCCCAGTGCTAGACAGAAGTCAGCCTTTGTGACTCTTTTTGGCTTGTATGAGTTCACAAATATGCCCTTTGGGATGAAGAATGCCCCAGTGACTTTCCAGAGGCTGGTAGATAATATCTTAGCAGGAGCAGGAGGGCTTGCCCTTACTTACATGGATGATATTACTATCTACAGCCATTCCTCTCAAGAGCACCTTCAGCATGTCAGGGAGGTGTACAGAGGGCAGGGTTGACCATTAAGCTGAGCACATTTCAGGTGGGTATGGCAGAGGTTTCCTACCTAGGACATAGAGTGGGGAGTGGTTAGATAAAGCCAGAACCTGCCAAAGTGGAAGCTATTCAGGCATGGCCTGCACCTGTTACCAAAAAGCAGGTGAGGGCATTCTTGGGGACAGCAGGGTACTACAGAAAGTTTGTTCACAATTATAGTACCATAGCTGCTCCCCTCACAGACCTGACAAGGAAGAAAAGGCCAGATAAGGTAGTGTGGACCCCAGCATGTTAGCAACCATTTCAGAAGCTTAAGGAAACTTTGGGAGGACCCCCTGTGTTAGCCAGTCCAGACTACAGCAAATACTTTGTTGTGCAGGTGGATGCTTCAGACTATGGGGTGGGGGCTGTACTTAGCCAGATTTCTTCAGAGGGAGAAGAGAACCCAGTGGTTTATCTCAGTCATAAGTTCCAACCGAGGGAGGAATGTTATGCAGCGGTAGAAAAGGAATGTCTAGCCATAGTGTGGGCACTATAAAAACTTCAGCCTTATCTGTATGGAAGAAAATTCACTGTGATGACAGATCACAACCCTCTAACATGGTTAAACAGAGCCAGTCAGCAAAATGCCAAGTTGCTAAGATGGAGTCTGGGGTTGCAAGCATATGATATGTCAGTGCAACACTGCAGTGGGAGAAGCAATGCCAATACAGATGGGATCTCTAAACAGGGAATGGGGTGAGGTACACCCAGATAGACCTGACACTCTCAAGCGATGTTTCTCAAGGCACTTGAAAAACTTGCTTGAGTTCCCCGGGGGGTGGGGGTGATGATTGGGGAGAGATGGGCGAAGGCTGCCAGCCTTGTCAAATAGAATTTGATAGCTAATTCTGGCATTTGCAAATACATGTAAAATACAGGCATGTTTTCTTGATAATAAATGTAAAATGCAGGCATGTTTCTTGAGTGTAAAGAAAACACTGTAAAATGTGAACTTCAAGATTGTTACAACATTGCCCCCTTGCTGTAAACCAAAACTAAGTCAAGCCTTTCAAATCTGTCTTTTGAAATTGAAATGATTTTATGACATTCTTTGATCTTTAAAGTTGGTTCCGGTCAGGTTGGCTGAAGACATTCTGCCTATTGTGTTAACTAAGGACTAATTGCTAGAGTGTATATGTGAAAATCCCTTTTAGTGTTGTATTCTCCTGTGCAGGTGTTAGCTTGCTAAATAATGGAGTTTCTATTAGCCTGGGAACTCAAAGCAGGTGTCAAGATGATGCAATATGAATACTGGAAAAACCTAAGTAACAAAAATGATGTAATCTGGGGAGGATCCAGAGACATGTTTGTTAGTGATGTTTTATAAACTGTGCCTCACAAGAGACTGATAGCATTTTGATCTTTATATCCAACTTACCAGCACTCTGCTTATGCTCACATGTACGTTTTTAGCACTGTGATTTATTGTAGGAACTGTTAAAGCTAGTAAAGATTAATTAAGTATTTTTCTTTGAAATCAGACCTGTCCTACTGTATTATTTTAAGTTTCTGTGTGATCTCTGAACTCTTAGATATCTCTGTGGTGTATTAGTTTTGTCATGTGCTTTAATTATTTATTATTAAATATTTTTAAAACTGTCTACCTGTGGCTGCTTTGTGTAGAGATAAGCTCTAAAATACATTGCATATTTATAGAGGTTATTGTAATAAGCCACTCTAAAGTAAGCCTTGACTGTTAGTCATACTACCATTGGATAATAATATTGCACAGTAATAACTAGACACCCTTTTAAGAGCCTTTTAGTAGCTGATATTATTAACTCGGTGGTGGCAGTAATTACTACCGTATAGGGGCACAGCTGGAGACTCTGTGTCAGCCTTTCTCAGGAGTGTCCGTGAAGTTGTATAATACTTATCTCAAAGTGTGTGTGTGTATTGTCAGCTACTTGGCAGGGACATGAAGCACTGGTTGGACAGAGAGGGTACTGGAGGTTCTAGCTTGTCCAATTAGGCTGAGACCTGGACCCTATAGCTGTGCCAGTGAGGAATCTTATTGGGGATCTGGTGAGCAAGGGAGTAGCCAGCCCCAGACTGGCTGTGATCTGTGTGTGCACTTAAGGGAAATAGTACTTTACTGTGTGTATTAGTTATCCTTTCCTCTTCTAGGAGACAACCTCCCTGGAGTTAATGGTGAGGATTGAGGCTCCTTGATTGCTGGGCCAGGGTTTGGTCGTCACAGTATGATAATACATTTTTTGTGTTTAACTTAAGGACATGACTTTGGCAACAGTCATTTGTTGCTGTGAGACTCTCTTGTAGTATTTTAACATCATTTGGGGAGTCAGTGACAACACTCAACTTACAGTTGTCCTCAAACCTGGTCAGACACAGGCATTTTGTTTTTGCCTGGATCTCAGAGAATTGGATGCCAAACAGTAGGGGTCCCAGGAAAGATCCCTGGGAAACACCACTAGTGACAGGTCTGTTGGAAGAAGAGGCACCTATTTTGACCTTGTTGCTACTATTGGTGAGCCAGTTGGCCACCCACCTGATGAGATAGGGATTTATGCCAAGGTGTGTTAGCTTTTTGATGATACCTGATTGGGTGATTGTGTCAAAGGCTTTGGCCACATGAAGGTAAGCTGTATGTACTGACGTTCCCTCATCCAGGGCCTTGGTGACAGTCTCAAAAATGTCAACCAGATTCAAAAGGTAAGGTATGCCCTGGACAAACCCGAACTGGGTGGGTTCAAGTGCTTGGAGATTGCCTATGTCCTTGTTTATGAAGTCCATAATAATGCACTCAATGGCCTTACATTTCAGACTTGTCAAGCTAGTGGGGCAATAGTTTCCAGGGTCAGTAGTGGCACTACCTTTGTGCAAGTGGATGACAATGGCAGTTCTTCACTCTGCTGGAATGAAGCCTGTACTTAAGCTATGTTTGAATAGGGTGCTCAATGGAGAGGCTAGTTCTTGCTGGAGATGGCGCAGAATACAGCCTGGGATACTATCAGGTCCCATGAAAGCTGTGTTCTTTGCCTTGGATATGGCTTTTAACACTTGATCTGTGGAAATGAGAGGTATGGAACAAGTATTGGGGATGTCGAGTGGGCCTTTGGGGAGGCAGGAGAGTGTAGTTTGTGCTGAACCTATCTGCTAGCAGGTTGGATAAGTCAACAGGATCAGTGTAAGTGGTTCCATTAAGAAATAATTTGGAATAAACCTGGACATTGCCATGGAGTTTCCTGATGTAACTGAAAAAGGCTTTGTGGTTACCCTTTCTTTCCAAGGCTAGTTTTGATACATAATTGGCTTTGGAGTTTTCACTAGTGATCTTATTTGTTTGTTTAAGGAGGGAGTTTTTTTCAGTTAGGAATTTGTGCCTTTTTACACTTGGTCACCAGTTTCTTCTTTTTGTTGTAAAGCCTATTGATAGAGGATGTCAACCAGAAATGTTTGTGTTTCTTTGAGGAGCAGGTTTTAGTTCTGTTGGGTATGGCTGAGTCCATGGAGTTGTACAGGTGCTTGTATACTACACTAGCATACTGTTCGGCATAGCTGTTTGCATCCTTTGAGGGAGGTGGTGGTGTGAAGCTACTGATACCCTCCCTTAGAAGATTGTAGTCAGCTTTTGAGAAGATTTTTAGCCTGGTTATGGCTGGAGGGGGGTGGGATGGGATAGAAACTTTGAATAAGACAGACCAATGGTCTGATCTCAACAGGGAATAACTTACTATAGAGGTGGTGCAGTGGTCACCCATGTTGGTAAGAACCAAGTTTAGAATGTTATCTCCCCTTGTGGGGGATGAGAAAAGCTGGTCTAGTGCATTAGAACTGATGAAGTCAAGGAATCGTTGGGTGAGTGCATTAGAGTGGGAATAGTTCACCCAGTCTATGGTGGGTTAGTGTGTTAGGGGGATATCTTGATGGAGTCAAGTAGGTCCAGGTAAGAGGAGTGGGTGTCCTGAGTCAAGGAGGGGGGTCTATAGCTGACTATAATTTGGATGGGTGTTTTGCCAATTGTCAGTTACATCTGGAGTAGTTCTAGTGCATCATGCTGGCAAACTAGTCTGGAAGTGTGCATGTCTTTAATGAAAACAGAGACTCTACCACCCTTAGTCTTCCTGACCTCATTTTGGGGGTGGAGATGTGTGGACTGAGGTATAACATGGTAAGGCAGGGGTGCACTCCACAGCCTTGAACCAAGTTTACGGGACTGCAAAGATGTCAACATCTTCCAGTGCAAGGAGAGCTTCCACTGAGTGTATTTTCAGGTTAAGGCTCCTAGTGTTAAGCAGCATGACCTTCAATTTGCTTTTTGAGAGATGTTTTATGTTGGAAGATTTGTCTTTGGGACATTGCCTAAAAAATGGCATAATGGGGGAGGCAAGAGCCTTGGCCAGAATCCTGAATCCTAGGGGTGACAAGTGAAGCCCATCTCTGGCAAAGCATCGAGGCCTGTCAACCACATCAGCCCAGAAAGACAGATGCTAGATCCACTTGCAATGACGCCAGAATGTAAGCCAATTGTTGAAGTCAATTATTTTTTGTTGGTATTGTGGTATCATTCTTGGTAAAGGTAGGATGCTGCTTATGTCTACGGTCATACCTGCCTAGGACACACACGCTGAGATCTCAATCATGTCTCTCTTCATATAGTCCACGGAGGTACATCTCATGTCATTCACACCAACATGAACAATGACATAGTCCTACTTTTACCTGCTGTGGAGACACTTAAATGCATGCATGATGTGGCAGATTCTAGCATCTGACAGACAACTGACCGTGATCTCTTCCTTGTTGAGCCTGGTGAGGGGAACATCAGTGTGTCTCATGATTGAGTCACCAATGACTAGTATATTTGGTTTATTGTTATGCCTTATGGGCTGTGTGAGTTATATCTTATGGGCTGTGTGAGTTTATTTTTATGCCTTATGGGCTGTGATTGTGAAACACTGGTGTGTTGTTTGCTGTCTGTGATGTGTTCAGTGTTGTGAGTGGAATGCTTGTGAGTGTGTTTGGAGGTCTCTGCTGTTTCGGTTAGTTTTTAATGAGGACCACTGCATAGGTGTGTGTGTGTGTTGTGCTTGACTATGTGATGTGGGTGGTGCTGTGTTTGTGCTTTAAATCTCCTCTTCATCACGGGTACTGACTGTGGTTCCAGAGAGCATGGATTCCAGGTTACTGATATAGATACATTTCCCACAAGCAGAAGAATTATGTGCTAGGAGAAGAGGTTTTTAAGTGAACATGAGGCAGTTGCTACACTGTCTTAGTATGCCCATGTCAACCAGTCTGGCAGGAGAAACTTATGGGAATTGTTCAGACATAGTGTTCTGAAACCTGGATGGACTTTTGGAGATAGGGTTTTGACAAGAGTTTATCCACAAGAGCATAGACCACAAAAATCTTATTAAATGTAAAATAACTGGCCTTGATGTCCATGTCCTAAAAACAAAACGAAGAGGTTTAGAATAACAGACAAATTTAATTAGGCTACTAACAAGCAGTAATAAGTATAGCAGATTAAAAGCACTTCAACACTTAAGAACAAGCAGCAAAGCAAAATAAGGTAATAAAGTAGGAAGAACACAATTGCAGTAAAGGCAGTTGAAAAAAGTGTAATTTCTTTTTTTCTTTTACTGGAAAGAGAAGAAACAGAAGATAGTTCAAGATTAAGAAACTAAGGGAGTTGGCCTTCCCAAATGATCACACTGTACTCAGTAGAGTGAGCAAATGAGATGGGATTGGGAGGAATATCCAAAATCAAATTTACAGCAGGGGCAGGCAGTTCCAAAGCCACCAAGCTTAAGAATACAATAACACTTGGGTGGGACAGTGGGGAAAAATAAAATTCAGACACAGACACCAGCAATATCAAGCAAATAAACAAATGCAGCACAGTTTTGTTAACTATCACTGAAACAGATTAAGCGCAAAAAAGTATACTTATATCAGCTTTATGTATCCAGATGGCTATTGAATCAGTCACAGCCAGGTACAAGAAGCAGCTATGATACTGATACAGTCTCACAGAAATGTAACTCCTTATACCAGTAGTATAAAGGAAAACTTAAGAGCCTATCTAATAGCTATCAGATAACACAAAAAGCTGTGCTCACACCTTGGATAGGCTGGCTTCAACAGAAAGTAAAACAACCCCCACTATGAAACCAGTTGAACAGAATCCAAACGGTGACCAGCAATGTCAAGCAAATAAATAAATGCAGTACAATTTTGTTAACTATCACTAAAACAGAAAAACACAATGCAGACACAGAGACCATCAATATCAAGCAAACGAATAAATGCAGTACAGTTGTGTTAACTAGCTGTAAAACAGAAAAACAAAATGCAGACACAGAGACCCACAATATCAAGCAAATAAATAAATGCAGCATGGTTTTGTTAACTATCACTGAAACTAGATTAAGTGCAAAAAAGCATACTTATAGAAGGTTTCTGTATCCAGATAGCTATCGAATCAGTCACAGCCAGGCCATAAAGAGCAGCTAAGATACTGATACAGTCTCACAGAAATGCAACTCCTTATACTACTAGTAGTATAAAGGAAAACTTAAGAGCCTCAGGCTATCAGGTAACACAAAAAGCTGTGCTCACAACTTGGATAGGCTGGCTTCAACAGAAAGTAAAACGATTACCATTACGAAACCAGCTGAACAGAATCCAGACAGTGACCAGCAATATCAAGCAAATAAATAACTGCAGTACAGTTTTGTTAACGATTCACTTTTGTTATTGCCTTTTGACTCAGGCCATAGCTGTAAAAGGTTTAGACTAACTCACCTAGTCAGTTAACAAGTAAAACAGAAAATAAAAATATACCTGTTCCTCACTGTAATGGATCAACCTGTGGAATCCTTTTTCTGCATTTCTTGCATCATGTGAGGTACATTTTTATTACAAGCTGCAATTGCCTTTCTTGTAGCCTCAAGAATGGCCACTTGCTGCTATACAGAGAAGTGGCCATTGTCCTCTTCCATTTTGATTACTAGTAATTAATATAGTTTTTTGACATTTAATTACTGCCTTAGGTCCAAGTTAGCCTTGTGGACCATACTGAATGCTTATTGTAGTTCAGAGTTTGAATGTGGCAAGCAAAGGCGTGTTAGGATAAGTCATACAAAGACAGGAATTTCTTCTCCTACAAGACTTTGAATGACTGTTGCCTATCACTTTGAGAAACATACATCTGTTTAAGCTGTACTGCTGGTATAGCCACTCTTACTCTGTGATTTGTTATGTGACAAGCTCATTCATATGTCAGCTCCACTTCGGTATTGATTAGCGAAGACCAACACAATCGCAAATGCCCACCACAAGATTTCTGCTACAACTTGAAATAAGGGTCCAAAGAACTGTCAATGTTTTTACTCTTAAGAGTCACTCACAGGCACATTTTTTTAATTTTCAGATGGATGGCAACATAAAATGCTTTTACTTTGTTATAAAAAGTGTGCTTAGTTCTATGACTTGCTTATACAGATTTATAAGCTAGCAGTCTTTTACATACATACATATATACAAATGTTTCAAGCACCGGCATTAAAGCCCTTCTAGCTTGCCAATATGCCAAAACACTTGTTCCCATAATAACCGTCCAGGCTGTTCTTAAAGATATCTAAACTAGTACTTGCTTTAATGTAATTTGGTAGTCTGTTCCAAGCATCAGCTACTCTGTCAGAGAACCAATTAGTACACTTCTCATTCCTATAGAATCTTCTACATAGGTTATATGATGATTCTCTAGTACTTTTTGAGAACCCCAAACATTCTCAGAGGTAGTTGTCCCTAAATGCTCTATATACCTGAATAAGATCTCCTCTTAAATATCTGTAAGAGACACTGTACAAGTACAGATATTTTAGTCTTTCATAATAACTTAGATGTTCACATCAATGCATGCCCTTAGTATATTTCCGCTGTACTCTTTCCAGTTTATTAATGCTTGTTTTCCTATAAGGTTTCCATATTGTTATTCCATAATCAAGTTTTGGTCTAATGTAACTAACAAACAATGACTTCATTATGTTTGATTTCCTAGACTTTATAAATCTTTTTATACAACCTATAGTTCTATGACTATCATTAGCCAATTGGTTGATATGATTAGAAAAAACTCATAGCTGAATCTACCCATATACCCAGGTCCTTAAATGAGTCTACAGTTTCAATCACTGTGTGCTGTATTAAATATTCACCTTTCAGTTTATGCCTCCCAAATCTCATATGCTTAGTTTTTGATGAATTTATCAACATATTATTCTCCTATGCCCAAATGGTCAATTTAGTCAAATTATTTTGCAGACATGCCTTATCTGTAACACCTGTAATGAGTTTACCCAATTTCAGGTCATCAGCATATAGACTGTAGAACACTTCAGATGAAAAAGTAAGGTCTGAAATATACAATCTAAACAAGTAAGGGCCTAGTACAGAGCCCTGTGAGACACCTTGACTGTAAGCAAGGATTTCACCTGTCCAGTTGGTGTGTGATACTTGCCATGTCCTATGTGTAAGCCATGCAGCTATCCATCTTATCAACAGTACATCAATACCTAGTTGTACTAATTTATTGATCAGTGTTTTGTACATAACCCTGTCAAATGCTGAAGTTAAATCTATATAAATCACATCACAGCATAATTTTTCATTCATAGCTGTTATTATATTGTTGTAGAACATCATGTTACAGGTGGTAATAGATCTATTTTCAACATATGCATGCTGATATATGGTTTCAAGTCCCAACCTATCCAGTTTGCAATTACACATTGAACTCAAAGAGAGATTCCATAGCATCCTCTCGAAAAAACAGCATCAGTTTTATCTTGTGACTTTTCAGCCTCTCAGTTATGAGGCCTTCTTTTTGTGAATGAGGCTCACATGACAAAGCATCATTGCAAAAGTACAAGTGGCAGACAGATCTGTCTGTCTCCTTAGTGTGACAATGAATGACTGGGGGAAATGACAGCTCTCTGTGTCTCAGTGTCAATAAGTAATGCGTTATCTTTCATCTTCTGCTGTTGCAACATGACATTAAATGCCAGATATTATATCTGCTATAGGTAGTGTAATTGCTTTTTAATCTAATTTGATACAAATATTCACAATACAACACAAGCACTCCATAAAAGTTTAGGACTGAGCCTTTTGTATTGTTTCAGTACAGAACTATGTTTACTAACCATTAATTCAGCATTATCTGTCTGGTATTTAACCATATTACTTGTTAGAATGTTGAACCTTTGAAGCATTTCTCAGCATGTCACAAAAACAGGCATGCCTGAAACCTGAACAATATACCTGAACAATATTTGATCACTTGACTGGTTAAGAGATCTAGACAGAAGCACATGAGATTATTGTCTCCATTATCAGCGCAGCGATCCAAATAAATGCAATAAGGTTGCTTTTGGCAAACTGCTGCCACATCTTCCTGATACTTAATACAACGGATACAGCTTTAAGGGCTCCACAGCTTCTCCATTTCTGCATGAGTGCAGCATAATTTCATGTATTTCAGTAAACACAAAATAGACATACTGATGTCATTGTGGCTTGCTTATTGTTAGCCCTGTGGTGTTAGGTCATGCGTTGGGGTCAGGTAAAGGTGTGTGGTGGTTTTTTTTTAGTTTAGGGAGGGAGTTAGTAGTAGGGTTAGGGTTGTTAGGGCAGTTAGGCATGTATTTCAGTACATGATCCTTACCTTAGTAATAAGGTATAAGATATGTTACGCAAGTAAAATACCACTTTAAAGTTTAGTACTTTTACAGTTAAACTAGATTGGTGGGATTGGGCAACAAACATCTCAGGTAGTTTCCTTTCTCATGCAATATGCTTTACAATTATTACATGCTTCTCTGATCAATGTTTGTCTGCAAATCATGATGTCCTCCATGGCTAATATTAAGGTTACTGTTTCTGATGTTACAAAAAGGCAAACTATGGCTAATATCTGCTTTTAACCGTTCAATCAAGTTGTGTCTTCCAAACTGGAATGTAGGCAATTTTGTTTTCTTTTCAGTTTTTTCACATGACAGAACTGTGTTGTATTAAATCAACAACAAAAAATCTTATGTAAACATAATAAACAGTAAAGTAGCGGCAGAGGCAACCATGCGATAATGAAATAGAAACTGTCACTGATACAATAAACTGCCAAACTTTAATGGTGTGCACAGGTAATCGCTTTCACAATCGTTTCATCAGACCAAGAAACACCCTTTCCAAAACTCAGTCCTTATATAACCAATCTAACAGTAATGACGTAATGAACTAATTAGAAAATAATTAAATAAAACTCATGTTATAGATAAAATCCAGCTGATCTCTTTCTTCTCAGTGCCATATCTAATGTCCTCTTGTCTAATCATGGGTGTAACTACATCTATAAACGTATGGTTATCGCCTAGGGTCATTACATGTTTGGCTAAGGCATTGTTAATATGATTAATTCTAATAGCATACAGATGTTCTCTAATTCTAGTCCGAAATGTCCTATTAGTTTTCCCAATGTAGAATGATGAGCATGTATTGCACACTGCCAGATAAACTACATGTGTGGTATCACAACTCGCAGCTATATTGAACTTAAACTCAGAAGAAGGAGATCAGCTGGATTTTAAGGCTTAGAGCCAATAGAGGTAGGGGACTTAATGAGAGGGCTTCCCTTCAACCTATACTGAAATCATGTAGACTAAAGGTTTAATAATTATTCTACCTTTATAGATCAGGTTTTTATTCTTTCTCCTTGCTCACTATTATTACTATCTATGTGAGGTACTAATTCCAATGATATTATATATTATATATTTTTTATATTTTCTAATCTGGTTCTGCCCCATTTTGTTTGATGAAGTTACCTTCTATATATAAATTTTAATATAGTTATGTGTTTTATCCATGTACTTTTATATGTCATGTCTATAACATGAGTTTTATTTAATTATTTTCTAATTAGTTCATTACATCATTGCTGTTAGATTGGTTATATAAGGGCTGAGTTTTGGAAAGGGTGTTTCTTGGTCTGATGAAGTGATTGTGAAAGTGATTACCTGTGCACACCATTAAAGTTTGGAAGTTTATTGTATCAGCGACAGTTTCTATTTCATTATCGCATGGTTGCCTCTGCTGCTACTTTACTGTTTATTATATTTACATATTTTTTCGTGTGGAGAGGCATTCACTTCACTGAGTGTATTTTGCTCATTTTACTACTTTAACAAAAAATCTTACTTAACCCATAAGTATGTTGACAGCTATTAATCAGTTATCTTACAACTGACATTTGTAACAAATTGATGTGAATGAGAACATCACAGCTCCTAACTATACCCTGCTGCAAGCAGTAACTCTGCATGGTTTTGATGTTATTGTTCATTTTTTGAGATATTTACAGAATATAATATTTATGCATATTTTCATATCTAATTATCAAACAAGTACAGATATCAGGAAAGCATTGCTGGCTAGACACCAAGTATCAGTGCATGTTTTCATCATTAGGTAATCTTTAATCTGATACCACAAAGCAGTACTGTGCATAAATTCTAGTCAGTTTAAGTTATTAACAATATTAACATATGACAAATATTTGTAATATTATAGGAAACTAAATCAAATTTTGTAATGTAATGACTGTCTGAATACAGTCAGGAGCCATTCCTGACCTATATAGTGACTGGGCATGTGATACATACAAGTTGATATTTATGCTAATATTTGTAAACATACACATTTTCCTAGTCCCCTTTGTGTACTCTCTACTTAACTGTCAAATATTCAGAATATGCCCATTTTGCTGCGGTTTACCTCTTGAGATCCAGTACTGCTTTCCTAGGGCTTGGACTTCATGGTGGTAGACTGGAGAGGAGGTTTCATTTGGAGCAGAGAAGTCAGCAGTCTCATACATGCTCTTCTATGAAGGCTTTTAGTTAATACCAGGAAATGCCTAATAAACCTTTTCTGGGTGAAATTATTACCAGAAATATTAATATAGTGTATTTTCATAATCTGTCATGACAAAAATCACCCTTGCACACTAACTTAGCACCTTGTTTGGGTCCTCACCTTCTTGCTAATTTAGCACATAATTGCTGTTAGGAGGAAGAAACTGCTACAAACTTTTGCATGACATATGACATGTATATATTATTATATATTTAGATTTAAATACCTGCAAAACAGTGGCACTTAGACTGCAGACATCAGGGAGAAGTTTTCCAGTGCTGTCTAAGCTTTCATTTGAAGCCATGAAGCACAATGTAAACTTCTCTTCATTCACACTTTTAACATAAATATTTATATGCAACATACATTCATCATTTTTTCATTAAAATACACCACATTTTTCTTTAAAATACATCACATTTTCTTACCTACTGATTAACCCATTTGAGTCAGGATCCATTGCTTTTCTGTGTGTTAACTGGTCTGTACAATGTTTCCAAGTGGATACTACCTGAGATGTTTACATAAATATTATAGTTATTCATATTTCCATATTTTTACTGTATTTTACTGTAAACCAGCATTAACATCTGGAAAGTGGTGTTAGTTTAACATCAACTATTAACCAGAAGTTTTCCTGTGCTATGAGCATTTTCATTTGATACCGTAAATTCATAGAAATGAATATACCAAACAATGGATCTTTGTATTCTTGCTGCCTTTGTTTTAAGAATACTAATGGACTCAATATGATCTGTGGGTGGAAGCTCCTCTTATTCCAAAAAAAATTTCCAAGCTTGCCCTACCCAAAGTATTAGTAATTGTTTCCATCATAATGCAAGTAAAACTGGAAAATAATGAAGGCATCAAGCATTTAAACAATTGTTTGTTTTATTAGTTTATTTATGTTTGCTTTAAGATATTCACTGCTAGTTATAATATTACATGCTTCTTTTAAATAATTGTGTTTTAAACATTACATGACTATTTTTGTCACATGATTTTTATCACATGACATTTATCATATGATAATTGCATGTTTAACAGAAATGCTTTCAGAGCTTTGTTATTTCTGCAGGTCTTATTTTTCAAGACAAAGGCACTAATATGAAGTTCCAACAAATAAAGTCAGTTCTTCTGTTGGGACACACATGTTTTTTGGTTCTTAGGCTTCTTTTTTTCTGACTTATGTAGAGAAGCTACACATCGTCAGTTTTTGGTCCTTAATCTGCATATTCCTGACCTATGGAATGATTACCACAGGCCAAACAAAGTAGTACTTTTGCTACCATTAAGGTGCTACCTTTAAGGTGAGACTTGATGACTGGATGGCAGATATAAATTTACACCGTGGTTATCATGTATGACCCTCTTTGATTTGGGAGGCAGGCAATATTAAGTGTCAGAAAAGCATAACAAGATCTTTTAAGTGTGTGTATTTTAAAGTATATATGGCTAGGTATTCTGTGGCCCTTGATCATTTGCCTAATGTTGTTCCTATGTTCTCATTTCATGTCTAATATCACCCCCCTCCCCAGTGGTGCATCCCATGCAGCATTATTTGTATGTATTTCCTGCAGCCATATACCATAATTAGTGAGTGATTTACCATCCCAGATAACACAATGGTCTACAGATGCCTGGCTAAATCCTATCACTTCTCTGACTTCTGTTTCAGCAATGTACCATTCTAGTTGAAAGAACTAAATTAACATTTAGCACAATCTTTTTTTTATTTAGTTGCCTTTGAGTTGCCCTGTTGAATCAATAGAAAAATGTATGTATTGTGTGTATAAATATATTGCATTCTGTAATACAATTATATATCAAAAATACAGGAATATAAAAGGCTGTGAGTTAAAAGGCTGGTGATATGTCAGAGAGCTTGCAAAAATAGCTAAGAAGTAAAAAATGGAATGCTGCACAATACATCTATATTTATATCTAAAATGTGGCAGTCGGCTGCTGAAAGTAACCATAGAGATGATACTAGATTGCAAACACACACAGTCACAGTTAGATATTGTTTGTTACCTGTAACACATATATATCTAATGTTAGTACATAAAAAGTACATGCCCAACTATATATAACATGCTTTCTAGAAACTACAGATCAGCATGCACTTAAAAAATAAACAGTAGGACATTTTGTCTAGCTAAGTTAACACAGCAGAATCCCAGAAGTAGATAATGCAGTCATGTAACCCAATGAAAAATACAATGGTACATTCAACAGAAGAATATACAAAATAATGAAGGGAGCAACATGGAATGCTGTCAACAGGAAATTGGTATGTTGCATGTACAGCAGAAAACAGAGTCCCAGCCCTTCATATGCTTCCCTAAGTTACTGATGGTTTTTGCTACAGATGAGGTTATGTCACTTGATTATTGTCATCCAGATATCTTTTTAAGATTATTAGCTGTCTGTGCTTGATGAGAGATATTCCATAGCTAAACTCTTTCTGTCATGACACCTTTGATTTTTGCAAGTTATCCATCCAAGGGATGACTTTTTCTTTTCATCAAAGGCAATGTAGTCAGCTAAGAATTAAAAACAAAATATATGTTTGAAATACTGAACTGTTCTGACTACAATAAGACATTTAATGCTGTTCAGCAACTTATTTTAATCTCATACTACTTGTAGCATCATAAAATTTCTTGATGTGGTGAAGTCTGTAGAGCTTTGGCTGGAAAACAGGCAGAAACAGGGAGATGCTCACAAAAATACCCAGCACAGTGCATACATCTGAAATATTATCTGTGCATGAGATCGGTGTTTTTTTTTTCATAAGAGATCTTTTTAATCCAGGCTTCTGCTGAAATGAGCTAGGGTAATTTATATAACTTCACAAAGATGTGAAATAATTAATCTAGGCTCAGCTTCAGGTTTAGGTTATTAAAGTCACTTAAAATAATAAGATATTTATATTGTTGACATTGGAAGATATCCCTGTGATCTTTTTTTGCAGAGTCAGAGTGTAGATAAAATCAGTTATCAGTTGCTTGCTAATGTTAATTTTGATGAAATGTTTGCAGACTCATGTTTGATTGTTGGAAACAGCTGGAACTCATAGACAGAGAAGGACACGTCATTTCAAATAACAGGTAGCCTAATGTTTGATTGACACCTGGGAGGTCTAATTTATTGTACACGAGTAGTTGAACAGCTGACTCAGCACCATGCAAAATATCGACAACAGAACACTGAATAAATATGCGCACAGAAATATTCAACCATAAGCACCTTGCCTCTTAGAATTTAAGACAATAATTAGGCAAATAAATAAATGCATCAGGCCTCACCCCCAGTTGGAATTTGTAATAAAACAATAAATAAATGAATAAAGTAAAAACAGGACAAATCAGTAGCACAGAATCTGCTTCAGCAGTCCCTTCTAGTATCACATAGACCTAGGAAAAAAAATAATACTTGTACCCCTTCACTGGTATATATTCTGTCACATGTAAACATACCACTTCCAGATGGAGTTACCTCAGAATTCTTCATATAAACTCTGAGATACATGACTGCAATTCAAAGTGCATACTGTGGATTGTGAATGATGTTTTTTTCTGTAAGCACAGATCTGACGTCTTATTAACTTAGCGTTATTATTATTTTTTCCTTATCGTTCAGAGTCTGCGGGGGTGTTAGCAAAGAATAATGGCATTGGAAAAGTGTATTTGTGTACTCTCTATAACTCATTGTTATTTGCTGCTGTGGAGAGTTTTAATTAAATGTGGTTTCTGAAGAGCTACATAAAGGAAGCTCTGTTTGTGGAAGTGACAGTGGCTTAATAGGCAGTAAGGAGAGCTATGCTACTAGCTGTACTGTGGTTAGCAGAAAACTAACAGATGGCTTAGAGGTCAAAGAAGAAAAAAAACAACTGTGTCATGTTAGCTTTTGAGAAGCTGAAGCTGCATTATGGATGGACCAAGGAGCATATATATTTGAATGCCACTTAGTAAGGGAGTGGTTGTTTGAGTGGATGAAAGGGCAACATCTATCCCTGTGCACTATGGTGTGAAGGCCCATCTCAAGTAAATCCAAAGTCTGAGGCGATATTAAGAAAATTATTTTTTTTTGTCTCAAAAGTAAACTGTGGACCTTAATACAAGTTTCCCAAACTTACTGTCCAATAGGACCCTTCAAAGTGCATACGTTTAAGGAGGGGGCCTGTCTATGCATGAAAAGGATGGGATTACAATAAAACATATGCAAATGCTGACACATTTAAGTTGCAAATTTCTTGTATCAGAGTATTTTTCATGTGTGAGCATTTTAGTTCCAGTCAAGTCTTTTTAAGTTGTGGTATTTATCTTTTTTTGTTTAGACTGTCTGTTAACTGGTTCTAAACTAGTGGTGACTAGAGTATTGGGAAGTAACTTTGTATTAATTCCAGAATACATAGCATTCATTAAATTTTATGCAATCATTATATCACATTGAAAGGAACCCAATCTCATGCAACAGCATTGTGCTTATAATTGCCCAGTATGGTCCAGCTTGCTGCAGATGTCAGATATCTTGAGATATTTCACTAGATTAAGTAGATTAGAATTCATCCATTTTAAATCACTTAAAATATCACATATTGTATGGTGACTAGATTTATATATCTGGTGCTTTTACAGCTTTATTTTAGAACAGAAAAGCTACATCTGTAAGTGCAGGTTTTGTTTAAGAGGCATTAAGAAAACATTCCATCGTGTAGGAAATTGAGCCTTTGATACTTCTTCTGACACAAGTGAATAACAAAAAAAATAAAATAAAAAAATTGCAGAATTGCTTTATTTAAACAGTAAGCATTTATGTCTTCAAAATAAGAGAGATTTTATCAGTCTGATAAAGTCTGTGTTATTTTGAAGATGAAAGTGCTTACTGTTTGAATAAAATAGTTGTTGTAATACTGTTGTTTTTAATGATATTTTGTATTTGTTTTTGGTTATTAATGCTGCTGTCTATTGAACATTCTTTATTTTTGTTTGTAGCTGAATAATGCAAGGGATTTGAATGTATATGTCATGCATCTTCTGTGAAAATATTACTTAATGCATAAATGGCTTTAATAAGAAACACTCATGGTCACTAAAAAGCATTTTCCTGGCTATAAAGTAAAGTAAAGTATTAGGAAAGGTGTGTAAGGCCTGTGACAGATAACTGATACTAAATCTACAGAGTCTGAATGTGTTAAACATAACTTTATAAATATTTACATATTGCAGTCCCTACAATAACCCATTATAGCACATACCACAGGCATAACAGAAGCAAACATTAAATATTTAACTACTTTTACAGCAGGACATTACCTGCACCCCCACATTAATTATTATTCATGTCACATGATTGCACAGCTGCATAGTAAGGAGAATACATTTCTAATAAAAAAAACATTAATAAAAAACTCTCAAGCAACAAAATAATCAAATCAAAGAAAAAGCAACACCGCTGGAGTGATGTCTCAAAACCAGTCCTCAGAAATATACATCTTCAGAAATATACATCCAACGGAGACTGGTTAAATTGCACCAAAATCACACTTTATTTAAGAAGCCAATACAAACTGGTTGAATGCTTTCGTTGAGTTTGGTTCTGATGAAGATGAGTAAGGCTGAACTCGATGAAAGTGCTCAGCCAGTTTGTATTTCTTAAATAAAGTGCAATTTTGGTGCGATGTAACCAGTGTCCATTGGATGTATATTTATGAGATACAGTTCTTTTGGAAAAGTTCATAATCCCTATTCCTTATGATTACGTGAACAAAGAGTGAGAATAATACTGAATTTTGTAAGGAGGTAGCCTACATGATGTTTATGTGTTAGTACGATGAGCAGCAGCACTAATCACAAATTCATGGTGCTCATCATGCTAACATGAATACAAGCAAGTTTCCATGGCCAGCAACAGTACTGGTGGCCAGGAAAATGTGTTGAACAGCACAAGCACACACAGTAAACAAACAAGCTTGTTTATGGGCAAACCTGTTAAGCATGCTCACCCGGACAGCATGACGAACTACATAAGCCAAATACTGCAAGCTATACCAGACAGGGAAAGTGTACTGAGTGCATAAATCAAACATAAAAATATGGAAATAAGTAACGGGAGGGGAAATGACAAGGGCAACTACAATACATGGGTTACTAGACAGGAAAAGTGTACTCAGCACAATTTGCACAGAAATCAAACAGACGTATACAGAAATATGTATGTGGGTAGGGTAAATGTTCAAATTCTAGTAAGATGATTGACATGAAGGTGCTTATGTCACAAAGACAATTTTGTAATAACATTTTGTAAATATGCATGGCATAATAATTAATGGTGGCAACACTTCCTAAGTAAATATAGGTAAATAAAAGCAGACATGATGTAACAGGATGTAACAGGTACACAAATTAACATTGTAACAGAGGGGAATTATATGAAATGTGAATGTCATTAACATGGTGAGTTGAGATGACAGTACATACATTATGAGATATTTGCGCAGCATGCATTTCTTCAACATAACATGTCAGAAATAGGAATGGTTCAGAAGACAATCTCCTTTTGCAACAAATAAACCCATCCCATTGATGTTAATACTAACCTGTGTATTAACTATGTGCACCACAGAAATAGGCTTAACACATGTATGAGGAAGATCACTTTTGAAGGAAATTATTATATACATCAATATTCTAATGGTCATGCATTCCATATGTAGGTGTGTGGTGTCAGAAAATGTTGGAGCAGAGTGTGACATATGTAATACCCTTGCATAAGGCACTCCTGTCTGACACAGTTATTTTGCAGACAGATAAGAACAGATGCAATAAGCACACTATAATATGAAGTATTCCACAGAGCTGTGTATTATTGGCATCAATGGGTATTGTCACAAACACATGAAATTAATAAGTGAATTAAAAAAGTATATGTGAATTAAGAAAGTATCCCTGATAATGAATGTTGTATCAGCATGCCAGACGGATGGCAATTAAATGAGTATCTTCACATGCACACAATTGTGATCAGTCCAATATCGATGTTCCATGTTCGAGAAAAGTTTCTCTGTATGTCTGTACACATACCATCAGAGGACTGAAGCACAATCACATACACCATAGTACTTAATGCATGTGCCAAAGTAGCTTTCTGATCATGACATTGTAGAACAAATGTCTGTTGTCATGAAATCTGAAGCTATGTTCACATGTTGTCATGCAACATATCAAGGGATAAGACTGACATGATGTAATGGTCATTGTATGACATCAGTACATTCACGCAAAATTAATCTCTATGCTAGAATTGAACATCAAGCTGTACAATTCCTCCAAGTAACAATAAGGCTATTAATCACACTTGCCACAGTGGAACTGTTATCACAGCTTTTGAACTCCACCTATGTGAAGTCAGACATCAATCAGCTATACTTTATTTGCCCATAATTTGTATATGCTAAAATTGATGTGGAAGGTCTCTGTCACTCCATATGTACAAAGTATAATGGGAGAGACCTTCTTGCAGAGCAGTTAAAGATTCAAATGCTTAGTCAAGCAATGCTGGTTTGAAACACTTACCTAAATGCTGCAAAACATCAACACCATAGTGGGATCAATGAATGTGCCATGGTATGAGTGCTTTGTCAATTGTCATATGTGTGGTTATGCAAAAGCATTATATCATGTGTATGACTCAAGGAATATGTGTGGCTGCAATTACTCAGAAAGAATCTTGCTGTGTATCAGACAACATTGCCTGATGCTAGGTATACTCAAACACACCTGTTGTCCCTGCTGTTGGCACTGTGGTGGTAGGACAACAATTGAGTATGATCTGGGTATACCATATTGGAACACATGCCTTACTTAGGCAACAACATACATTACATCCTCAGTACTGAGGAGGCATTTCACTACAATTTTGATGGAATGATAATCCGTTCAAATGACAGCATAAATTCCCAATACAGCCTTTCCAAAGGAAATGTAGAATAAACTCTTGTAACCAGAGACAACATCTACACATGAACAAAACACATGTGGCTGACAACAATGTTAGCAACATGTACAATGAGTGTATATAGCAATGTCAGGATTTGAACTATTTAGTTAACATCACATGCTAATGAAGTTTGCTGAAACTAAAGCACAACTACAGATTTATTTGACAGCTGTGACACTGCACATTTCAATGGAAGACATCTCCATTGTGAATTACCTTCATGTTTCCATTAAAACGTGACTGCACAGAACAAGATATTAATATACCTTATATGTGTATTTGCAGCCTATTCTGTACAGTAAGATGAAGAGATACACAATCATAGATGACAGTAATTTCTGTATTTGAATTCCCAAACTACGTACTGAGACAATCTACATGTGTGTGCATTACATGCACATGCCACCAGAGAAATCTGCCTGCATGTGAGCCACACTGCATCTTTGAAAGTATGACATCAGCTTTGTCATGCAAAAGAGATGTGTGTGCAAAACTGACAGCTATGTGGAATTATAAATGCTGTCAATACTAAGGGGTATAACACACTCCTACATCTATTTGCATTCAAACACACACACAATCAGGAGAGTTTTACTGCTGTATTCAAACTCCCTACCTATTAACTGACACAATCTATACACAAGTATATTATAAGCACGCCCCACAGGAGAGGTCTGACTTTAGTGGTGTGAGAGTACATTTTTGAAATGATGACCTCATCTGTGTGTTGCAGATAGTATGCATTTGTGGACAGAGTGAAAAGGGGATGTGGGATTGATCTGACCATGTAAATGTTTCTCATGAGTTTGAGTCAAATGAGCACACCCGCTGAAATAATTCTGCAGTGATGGAATGGACTCACCATCACACATACAAGTTGAATAATGTGAGATTAGAACCCCCTACCTATCTATTTATATAACTGAGAGAACACAGTACGTAACACAGGAATCCCCACAGAACTCTGACTTTGATTGAGTGAGGGTTTACAGGATAATATCAGCATGTGTTGCTGAAAAGATGATGATGTTGGGAGAAGGGTCTGACATTGAAGTGAGTTGCCCTGCTGTGTAAAAATTTACTCCAGGTTACTATTCTATTGAGGCCAGCAGGAGTTAAGGTCATGTTATACACTTTTCCATATACACAAAAGTTAACTGCCATAAGATTAGAATCCCATACCTATGCAATCTAAAGGACTCAGTACTTAACACAAGCACCACTGCAGAAGTCTAACTTTTATAGTGTCAGAGTGCACTTTATACAGGCTGACATCATTGTATGGTTGCAGAGAAGATGATGTTGGGAGAAGGGGCTGATACTGATCTGGATGCAGTGTAAAATTAGCTACAGGCTACTACTTTATTGATGGGAGCAGAAGTTTAGGTCATATTTACATGACTGTATACATATACAGACACCCACAAATTGACTGTTGTGAGATGAGAGAACCCTGCCTATCTATTGAAACAATCTAGAGGAGACAGTACTTAATGCAATTGCCTTGTAGAACTCTGAATTTTAGACAATAACTCTTCAGTGTAGATATGATTAGTTTTCAGTCTCTGTCAGAAAAGATATTATGATGTTGAAAGATTTATGCCAATCCATATTTGTTGATATGACAGATAAGTGTAATGATGGGATCAATAATACATACATATTGCAGACTTATGTTAGCTATTGTGTCATTAATGTATACTTCAGAACTGAGAGTGACATGCACTTGCCTGTCTTGTGTATATGAGACACACATACTTTGAACCACAGGATGGACAAAGAAACAGTCATGGATCACCAAATTATGATGATGGCATGTAAACCTTAATGAATGGTACTGATATTAGTAATGTTATCTACTCATGCATGTGCAATGCAGACAGGAAGTATGAAGCAATACATAGTGTACAATGCAGTACGGATGACAAATGAAGATTTATGTACATCATGGCTATATATGGATGTATATCATTTGTGTCAGTGCTGCAGTGCAGACCCCACTGTCCAGAATGAAGTGGTCAGTTAAGTACACAGTTCACTGCATTTCACATGAGAATGTTAAACAATTTGCATGTAATGAAGTATTATAAACCAGTAGCAATATTTTTTTTTGTTTCAAATCTCTTACTAAAGTGCAATGCTGAGAAATGTATTGGTGCGGATGTTGGCCATGTGATAGTACATGTGAGATTATACTTTGATGTGCTGAACTGGGGCTATTATATATTAGTGTTTAGTGGTGTTCAGTGGTGCTCCCTGAAAATGCTTGCACAAATAAGACTTAGGGTGGAAATATGATTCCGGTTACATTTACAATAAATCTATTCTATGTTAACATGTTCTTAGAAATTGCATTCTGACACCTTTGTAAAAATACAAGTGGTATCTATTCTATGTTAACATGTTCTTAGAAATTGCATTCTGACACCTTTGTAAAAATACAAGTGGTATCTGGATTAGAATCCTGGATCATCTACATTCTATCTGTAAAGTCAGTGCACTTACACTTTGTACCACAGAGACAATTGCACAGGAGCTGGATGTTCTCCACTCACTACTGTCCATGGTGCTGATGTCCACACATCCCTGTGAAGCCTGTTTGTGCTAGAGAAGGCTTCCCAAATAACATTTTTTACTTTTTTCCTTAAGCAGGTAAGCTTGATTCCATGCTGCGTAGAAGTAAGTAGCTGCACAACACAAGAAACAGGAAACAAAAGCATATGAAGTTCTGATGAAAGTTAAGTCATACATCTTGAGTAATAATTTCTGCATTTCATTCATACTGCATGGATTTGAGCCCCAGAGCAACTCTGTTCAGGGGCCAAAGTCACTGCATTTATAGCTTTTGCCAAAGAAATAGGTATACAGCATGTGCACGTCACTCATTCATTAGATATACCGCTCAGTGGTGGCAAAACTGTTTGCGCCAATGAGGATTAAAGAAATAGACATGTTCACCCTTTCCTTCAACTGTGAACCCTGTTTACACTGTGCTAAGCAGGGCTGTCATATCACAGGCAAACGACATATATAGCAAGTTTTATTCCACACAACAAAGCACAAGTAGCATTCGCCCAACTGGTGCAAATATTCCAAGCAGCATTTGGCTTCAACCTGAATTTAACCCTGCATCCACTCTCCTGTTTCTTTAAATTTATTGCATTGCACCCATGTGCTACAATGATAATTAGATGCTACATGTAATGTCTTCTCTTACTGCTGTTCAGAATGCTGCACCAAAGTGCACATGTGTCACTGTAAAATGCACTACTAATGGCATGCAAAACTATATTTCTCAATCTGTTCCTTTCATATTCTACCTTAGGTCATGGATTCTCATTCACTGCTTTGAAATGGTGCCAGTCAGCAGTGCACTTTGAAAAAACACACGCAAACGAGGAAAAAAAAACAATTGCTAGTAGTATCACGTATCATGGAATAATAATGAAAAGGCAGGATTGTGAACCTTCCTACATCTGTGTCTGTTAAAACCTGATCAGATGCTCATAAAATATACATTAACTCTTGTCAGACAGCACATTATCTGGAACTGAACACTCAAATCAGTGCAATAACAGCACACAGTCTGTTGTGTTTCTTATTCCTGTTTGCCACCAACACAAGACCAGAAGATGTTCCTTACCCATTTGCCTGAACATGTCTAGATCAATGTGATACTGACAAATACTTTATGCTATTAATAGCACACACCATATTAATGTTAGGTTGCCAACACTGCCAGCTATTTCTTTTCCTTATTTTCTGATCATCCCCTGCTCCTCTCAGCTTAACTACACAAAAACAATGTCATGGCCATTTATTTGCATCTTTGTTTCAATGTGTAATATAGCTGACCAGCATTTCAGATATTAAGCAGATGACACACAGTGTGCTCTTAGTATAAGTACATCAGTGTTGTTAAAGGAGAACCACACTCACAGACTCAAAAAGCATGTTTATTTCATCATGGTTTGGTATTTTCTGCATTTTAACACAACTCTGGGACTGTTTACAGGTTTTTAAATATTTTTATACATAATTACTGAGTCTGACCAGATGGGGTCTGACATCTTGAAGTAATTCTGATTATTCAGACTGCCTCTATGTATCCCATAATACAGTGCTTGTCTGTAAACAATTACATTATGCAGGCTTTTTTTTCTTAAAGCTCCTGTAATTGCATTGATTTTACATGAATACACCGCTGTCTTTCAGTCAGTTAATATTAAGTAACACTTCATGCCGTTCAATGACTACTTAAAACACAAACAGTGCAAATGCCACAGAACAGAATTTCAAAGTGCTTTTTACTGCTGCTTCTTTTTAGAATGGCTAAACTGCAGTCTTTCGTGAAACCTGAATTAAACTGCTTTGACTCATCTTCCATCTCCCTTCACACCAAACGTCCCTAGCTGTCAAAGTGCTAAGGATAATTTGAGCTGTTTCCTGCTGTGATTGACAGCTCACAGCAGGAGACATGACTCATGCACTGTTTCCTTGTTCTAGCCTTTACTTTCTGTATGGGTAGGGGAAGGACCAGGGAGCTGTGACATCACAACATGTGTGGGTTCTTTGAATAGCAGTGGTGATGTCAGTTTGGGGAGGGAAATGGACAGAAAACTACCTGTATTCAGTGGCCTTGATGATATCACTGAATTGGAGACTGCAGCACGCTTTTTCAAGGTGGGACAAAAGTTTGTTGAAGATGAAACCACCACAGTACAGTAAGGTATTGTTCTAATGGAGAGAAACAGTCAATTTAACATATTTTATATGCTGTATTGTTGTTTATTCATAGCAGGGACAGTAAATAGGGAGAAAAGAGACAGAGAAGTTGAGCATTTTATAACAGAATCCCATTGTTGTCCTTTAAGGTTAGTCTTATAGCTCTCACGGTGCTTACACTCTTGATTTTAAGTCTACTCTGCATGATACAAACACTTCACAGAGCTTCAGAGAGAAGAGTCAGTTCATTATTGCGTGCTGTTGTAGTCAGAGTAATCAGGAATACTTGCAAGCCATTAGCAGCTAACACTCATCATTGGTTTTCCCTGCAGTCCAAGGGTGTGTGCATGCAATTGTGTGGCTACTTACACCATGTTTATGTCCCCTACAACAAGAGATTTATTTTGGTATTCTTCAATGCTAATGATTTCATGCCTTATTTGCATATTCACAATGCTCAGAGGGCTGAATCAACTATATTAACGTAATGGTGTAGCTATGGAAGTGGAAGGAGGAGACACTGATTGAGTACAGACAGATCATTGCTGATAGTTGCTTAGGGCAGATTGTGCTACAGATTGCTGTGCTATTTCTTAAGGTACTTTTATCCTCTTCAGAAACTGCTTACATGTTCATAATTCAAGTGTATTTCAATATGCAATGAGAAAAAAAATATTGATATGTATGCAATTTTAAAAAATTCACTGCTAGTGTACTGCAGATATGCCAGTTCTTCCTGAGCTTTCCAAGTTAGAATGATTACATCACAGTATTTCATTATCATTAACTACTGCATGACTCCCTCAACCATGTTGGTGACTCTTTGGATAGGATGAGTGGCACTCTGGATCAGGCAGTGTCTGTGATAGAATATCTGCTATGAGAGGGCTGGCATCCATGTGCCCATAAAGCCACAACACCCTCTGGTGTTAGCCAATGTGGCAGTGCCAGATCTTGCTCCCATATTAACACTACTTCCAGCATTCCATCAATGACTGAGATGTCCACACCCATATGTGCTAGGGCACAGTGTTGTGATTCTGGACTTAGTTATGAAGATACCTTACCAAGTAGACATCACTCACGTTCATATAGCACCCCTACTTTGAGCCATGGACATGGAAGTGGCAAAGCAGCTCCTGGCAGAGACAGTTTGCTTGGTCAGGAGCAACAACACTGAAATAACAACTCTACCATGCATGGCTCACACCTGTCTGACATGGCAGGATGCAGTGCTAGCACAGACCTTGATTGTGTTCATGCAGACACACACACACATTTCATAAAAATTGCCCATACCAAACCATATACATGGAAGATAAGAAACGCATAATGTGGTTTGAGAAATATCCTTTGTTAGTGGCCCTGAGATATTTCATACTTTAACTCATTCACTCCAATGGAGCTCTGGTAGTTTGGACTGTAACTTCCAATGGGCAGAGCCTAAGCCTTCTGACAAAATCAAAATATGTCCTCACATTTCAAACAAATGTTCATATCTCTGGAACCATACGAGTTATGTAAAAAGTATAAATGGCAAACCCTTACAGCACAAACTATTTTTAGAGTGGTAGTATTGTTTAGGTTCTAAGTCTTAAGCTGAATTTTATAAGTCACAGTAAACACTGTAACGATTATGTTTGTAATATTTTATAAACAACTTACAATATCTCTGCAACCACTTAAGGTACTCACATATTGTCAGCAGCATTTTATTCATTTAGCTGAGAACTTTCATGTGAGACTAAGAAGTTCTGTCTGTGTTACTTAGTTGCTAAGATGTTTAGAAAAATGTGAAAATTATATCTATATAAATTAATTGCATAAAAATGACAGTGTATATCTCTTTACCTGCACTAGACAAAGGTCAAATATTAATGCAGTTGAGTTTGCCATTGTGTAAGCTTTAAGATGAAATCTTTTAAAACCTTGTACATAGCATGGTTTTGGAATTATGCAAATATGAACAAGCAATATTTGACACCTAGCGGCATCAGTAGGAGTTAACTGCAGATGCACTGGGAGGCATGACTTGGATGCAATGAGTTAATGAATGTTCAGTGTTTCTTACTCACACACACTCACTAACTTGGTGTCAGCCATTGCCTACTGCCCCCTCACCTCCACCCTGTGCAAATAATAACTATGCCATGGCCTTTGTTCATATGTGTTTGACTTGGGGTTGCATATAAGTTTGCTACACAGAGTGGATTGGTTAGAGACTGACAGTATGCAAATAGCTTATCTTCTTGCACATTTTTTCATATAATATAGGTTCTACACTTACCTTGACATTTCTGCAGTTATAACTCAGCAGTTATGACTCGTGTTTCGGGAATATCTCTGTCTGATGCTATTCATACACAGACATTACATGGATAAGTAAAGTCTGAGGACATTGAATGGCATCCCTTTCAATATTTGTATGTCCTTAGGTTGTTATGTATATTCCATTGCTGGCAGGTGTGTGTGTTATTCTTTGCCTCCTAGCCAGGGCAAGGGCATACTGTGCACACTTATATCTGCTAGCTAGCCAACATCTAGAGATTCTCTCTCAGAATCCTCATCTGGATATGCTGGAGGTGTTGTCCCTGTCTGTGGTCCAGGAATGTGTAGTCCTGGCCCTTGCTGTCCCTGTTGCAGCTGTTTTCTCAACATGGCACAGACTGTGAGAATTTCGATGTAAGTGCCCTGGTCACTCTGCAAGGCATCCTTTGATGTGTCTAGACAGTGGAACTGTATCTTCAGCATCCCATGATGCTTCTTGGTTGAGCATGGACATTGTTTGACTTTTATTCCCAAACCCACCCTAAATGACCTTACAACATCTATACATACACTTCTGTTTCTTGTTTCCTACTTCCCCATCTTCATTTAATTTTTAGCTCCATTCACAACTATCTTTCTCCCCCCCATACTGATTTGCACTATATCTATTCACAACCATAACCCTCCTTAACAGTAACTATCTACTCCAGATTGTATATTTTACTTTTCCCAAATCAACCCTCATTTCTTCTTATTTTGACTACATCATTATATTTTAGCCTTTCATACCCCTCTATTCCTTACATTCCAGAGAAGATAACAGCACAATCTAACTCTATTTTTTTATAGAAAATCTCTCCTTACCTATCCTTTAACAGCTTTCAGAATCCACCGTCACTGAATCTCCTACTGCCTTGCGACTTCTTGCTTCCTTCGTCATTGCTACGTTGCCACTATCCGACATCCATAAAATAGATTTCTGTACTTAATGACTCTGCTCTGAAGCTTATCCTCTATTCATCTCCTCCTGGTGTGCCATCTTTCATCCTACTATGACTTAATAATATTTATCAACATTTCTCCATTTCTGTCCTATCCACCTATCATTACTTTCTCTTTATACTCTCCACACATTGCTCCAAACCTATTTAATACTGCCCCTCACCTTTATTCCAAATACAGACTGTTTAACTCAACTTCAGCTTAAGCCAAAACAAAATTAAATCAAAGAATTGTCTCCAAAAACAAGTATGCATAATTCTCCAATAGACAATAATCCTTCTAGGAGGAGGTATACACCCTAATCCTGGCCCCACCTATCACAATGAACAAAAAGATAATTCTCTCCCACACACTTCTGTAACCTAATAACAGCAAACCCCAAACCTGGTGATCCAATTTTTGTTGTAATAAATGTTAGAAGCATAAGAAATAAAACAGCTGAACTAAATGCCTGGATTACCCAACATAAGCCTGACATTCCTGCTGCAGCTGAAACTTGGCTTAAACCCAATATAAATGGCTCTGACGTTATGCCTCCTGGCCACAATATCATCCATAGTAACTTTATAAAGAAGAGAAGAGGTGGTATTGCTTTAATATTTACCAACACATATCACATTTCCCCTTACAGCAAACCATTACCAAAATTCAGTTCAGCAGAGCTTTATATTGCTTTACTCAAAATAAACAATTGTAGACAAACATGTATTCCTGTCCTTTACATCCCTCCTAGAGACAATACAGCTATACTGGCAGATATCCTACATTGGATATACATAACATTTCCACAAACAAAAATGCTACTAGGTAATGTGAATGTCAATTGGGTGGACATAAACTCTAATCCCCTACATCTAACATGAACTTATATGGTTTCACACAAATAATTAATAGCCACACACATTATAGCAAGACATCAAATTCCATATTAGATAGTATATGAACCTAGCAAATACACTACCACAGGTACAATGTTAGACTTCCTTAGTGATCATCTTCCAGTCTATATGACCAGAAATCTCACACATCCAGTGAAACATCATATTTATAAAACAACATGCAACCTTTCCAAGTTTAACCCAGAAATATTCATTACTATAGTCATCTGTTCACTGGAACATCCTAAAATTCCTCTTCTTAGATGATGCAGTAAATGAATTCAATACAACTCTTCTAAATGTCTTAAATAGCCTTGCACCTCCTAGAAAGAAGAGACTAAAAACAAATAATGAAGTATGGCTGTCCAAAAAGAGTTGAATGCTAATGCAGGATAGAGAAAAAGCATGGAAAGAACAGCAAAAATATAAAACAGCACAATATCTTGAAAACTTCTGAATGCTTCACAACCATACTAAAAAGCAAATAAATGAAAAGAAAAACTATGCTACAATAACTTTCAGAATAATATGAAACACAACCCTAAAGAAATGACACCCATTAAAGAAGTCTTACATCCCAGCCAAGAATTCAATCCAGCCCCCTCTTCTGATAACTCACCACTCAAAACTGCTATACATTTCATCTCTTATTTTATAGATAGTATAACATCTCTAACCAATGATTCCTCAACATCTAATTCCAACCCTCCCCAACAGCCACATATCACCACATCCACTTTCACCTTCAAACCTCTGCCCACATCCTATATAAAACTAAACAAACATGAACCATGATCTTCTTCAGCTGATGACCTTCTAAGCTAGTACCTAAAAATAGCAGCCAATAGTACTGCCTGCCCTGTCTCAATCCTTATAAATAAGTCGATCCAAGAATCCCACATTTCCTCTGTCTAGAAAAAGTCACACATTATCCTTCTGCATAAAGGAAGAAATTCAACAGACATTAATAACTTTAGATCTATAGCAATCTTATCTAACCTCTCCAAAATATTTGAAAAATGCATTCAAAAGCATTTGCTAGACTATCGCCTGTGGCGTTCGGCCTCATAACACCCCTGGGTAGGCATTAATTATACATTATACAATGACTCCCTATTAATATTCGAAAATGTGCATGCTGATTGGCCAGCCCAACCAGTATGCCCATTGTAAATCCCACAATATACTAATGGAAAAAGGTCTGGTCACCTGGACTTTTTTCCCTTGGTATAAACTGCCCCAAAACTTTTTTTTTTTTACAATTCAAAAAAAAGAGAGAGAGAAAATGGAGCAACGGAGGCTCTCTTTCCTCCGTTGCTTCCATTTCAAAGTATTGATGTACTGGGTATGCATGGGAATGCAAGTCCCATACGCATGCTCAGTACATCAAAATGAAGAAGCAGTATACCACAACCAGTGGAAGAACAGCAATCCGCTGTTATTCAAAGACATTATTTAAGAAAAGTAAGTATTTTTTTTCTTAAATAATGTTATTGTATAATAGCAATAACCAACTCCGCGGTTGTGATATATTGAAGATTTACCCACTATTGCCTTTGTTTAATCACTCTGGCTTCACCCTCATCATTAAACTACACGAACCATGGGTAAATCTTCAATATACAACACCACGTCATTGGTTATTGCTTAATTAATACACACCCTGTCACACGTTATTGCTTTCATAGCTTGTATCATTTCTTAACCAGTGCTTTTATATTATGTCTACCTTATTATAATTATTTAAACTGCAGATATTGTTTTATTTTTGAAGATTGTACAATTATTGTTTTTAAAGTTATGTAATAATTTGGAGATTTTATCCAAGGGCCTCCACTGAAAAAGGGCTTCTACACAGTCAGAACTTCCCGGTAATCAAATGTCAATAAATAAACAATAAATAAATAAATAAAATGTATTTGTCGATTAATATGTCCCTGTTCATGCATAAAAGTTATTTTTGAACTAGGAGTTTGTGTTTTAAAAGACTGTCATGAGACTGTATTGTACTTTTTAATGAAAGCACACTTTCTTCATGTCAGTTTAAAAGTTGTTTAAAGTAATTGAAATCCATTTTTTCTAAAGAGAAATTGTTTGTTTTACTTTTTGAGTTCTTAAAGTATTTTAAAGTGCTGTTTTTGTTTGAAGAAAAGTGGCTTTTAAAGACTTCTAATTTTTTTCTTATCATTTGCTGCTTGTTTTCCTGGGAAAGATACATCATTTTCAACTTGACCATGGAACAAACTACCAGTCCCACAGATGATCCTTCTTCCAGCCACAAGAAGAAAAGATTAAGCATGCAGGCTTTGTCACTATAACAGACTAGCAGTTTGCCTCAGCCACTGGTGAGTGACTCTAGTTTGGTGATTCTTTGCTCCTCAGACCATTTATTTACCACAGATCCCTCTGGTATAGCAGCCATAGCGACTATGGACAGCGGGTTAGCTGCATCCTCTGCAGTTGTTGGAGTCTCTTCAGTGGGCAAAGGAGAACCACTCTTGACAGTCAAGGAGGGCAATAAGGAAGACTTCCCTGTTGTATCAGAATGCTGTTCCCATCCCTAGATAAGCAGCTGCTGCTATTAAGAACACTGCTGGCCCCATTTTTCCTGTCAAAAAGAAATAGAGCACTAAATATGTATTTTCTACTTCTCAAATTTCTATAAACGGGAGTAATTTTCTGGTTCTGGCTCAGGATTTCATTCAGGCTATTGCTCCTTCTTGAAGGTGGTTTTTGATAAAAGAAAAAGGGATATCTCTTTTCCTGAAGAGATCCACAAGTCTAAATCTGGACTGGAAGACGATGGAAGAGATACAGCATTTTCTTCTCAGATTTCTGATTCAGGCTCAGACAAGAACTCAGTTTCTGATTCTCTCTGTGGGGGGTTCTCTTTCTCTGAGAATATTTATTTTATTATTATTTATTTTACTGATATTTGATTGCAGGAAATTCTGACTAGGTAGTGCTAAGTTTCAGTTTAGGCCAAAGTAGAAATGCTTCAAAGCATTACAAGAACATTTCAAATCAAAAACTGTAGCATCTTCAAAAAATAATACTAAAACATCTGCAGTTTAAATAATTCTACCAAATACGACATAAGATGAGAACATTGGTTAAGAACGTCTACAACGTATATCACAGTGATTTAATATATAGAGAATTTTTTAGCCAGTTTAGAGAAATTAAAGATAAGTTAGTATAATACAAACAGGAATTCCAAATGAAGTGGAGATAAACAGGTTTATGTCATATTTAGGCTGGAGTGTTAGGGGTGGGAAATTGATTCAAATATGGAAACGAGTGAAGAAGGGTGAGTAAGGAGGTTAAGTTATGAATAGGTACTTGTTTATATTTAGGGATATAGTTTATCAATGGGATGACCAAGTGGATAGGAAGGTTTTCAGAATGGTTTTAAAGGAATGGAGGGTGGGTACTGACCTAAAGAATATAGGTAAGGAGCTCCGGGCCTTAGCAACATGGTATGAGCACAGACCATGGCCAGCAGATTTTATATGTTTGTGGACAGAGAGGAGATTTTGGTCACTGGCTCATAATGCCCAAGTGGGAACATAGATTTGTAAAATGGTATTTATTGCCCAACCAGCATATGGATACTGAATAATTCTACAGGTGGTAAGAAGCTGTCCATATACTGATGGTGCATTTCTAACCAATTTAGAATTTTTAGTGCTATGCAGCGGTAATTCTGAAAGGGGTATTTGCTGCAAATGTATCCATTTTATTACACCATTGTTCAAGTTTTCCTTTTTGTGGTGCCTGAAGGTTACTTCAAGAAAAATAAAACAATCTTGGTGGTTGAAGATCATTTCACAAATAAATGAAATGTGTAAAAGTCTGAAAAAATGAACCAACACAGCTGATAAGAACGGGACAAGTTTAATAAAACAAAATGGTAAAAAATCAAGGTTAGCACTTTCATGCTCTAAGGCACTTTGTCAGACCAGTACAAAAACATAAAACAAATAATATATAATATATAAGGGATCTTGTTCCACCTCCAGCATGACAATCCATTTTCCTTTCCAGAGAGTCTGAATCTCCATTTTTCTCTTTGGCAACAGATAGTTTCAGACAAGTGGGTTCTGAAGATTATTCATTGGCTCCGAACTGAAATATCAGCACTCGAAATGCCAACTGCCAACAAGCTAAAAAAAAGAAAGGCCAAAAACCCCCAGTCAAGAGCGAATCTCATAACTCTTTCTTCTCCTTTAACCTTCTTTTTGCCATACCTTAGAGAGAAGGGAATATTCTGAGAAATGACATTTCAGACTTAGTATATGTATATCTGATCTTTAAGCCATTCAGTCTTTGCATTTTGGAACTCACTCTAGTGAATCTCAATATATCAAATGGTTACCTAATTTATCAACATTACAGATGGTATAGGCAAGAAATCCCTCCATTTCAGAGGTAATTCCTCATCCATCAGATCACACTCTTTTATTTACCCCTGTCCTTTATCACATGCTGATCCATGAGAGATAGAACCAGTTCCTCCTTCCCAGATTGGGACAGGTTTTGCATAAGAGGCCTCCAAGTAAATTGGAGGCCCCTTCTTGTTATCTTAATTTTGCATGCAGGAAGCTAAAACTTGCACCATTTGAACCAAACAACCTGGCTGACTTGAGGTTCTTAACATGGAAAAAGTTTTACTGATTTCTCTGACCTTTGCAAGAAGACTATGTGAGTTGCAAGCATGTATGGTGACTCAGGAGAACTAATTCTTCTTTTATACTTAAAGTTGTATTTGAGTTTACTTTAATCCAAACTATCTAACTCCCCATTTTCTTTCTTGAACTAAAAAATGAGGGAGAAAGGATGCCCCATAACTTGGATATCTCCAAACAGTTAGTCACCATCTTGACAGCTTTCACTCTTTCAGATCTTTGTTTATTTCATCTGAAGGTAAGAAAGAAGATATTTGTTTATTTCTTGCGAAGGTAAGAAGAAGGAGCAACCTGTGTCAAAATCAGCTATTTTTAAATGGTTGTCTAAGGCTAGTTTACCTTTTCTTATACTCACAACAGCAAAACTATTCCAGGCAGGGTCAAAGCCCACTCTACTAGGGCCTTGGCTTCATCTATGCCATTTTCCAAAGGGTTGGATTCTGAAAGTTTTCTAGAAGCAGCAGCTTGTTTTTCTAAACATATATTTACAAGGCATTAAAAACTTGCTTTCTTCTCTAGGTCTGGGTCAGGCTTTTCTGGGAATATTGTCATGTGCTCCAGGACCTTCCTCCTTCCACCTCCCAAATGTAGGAAGCTAGGGTAATATACCCATATAGCTAAGGCTACTGCAGCAGTGATGATAACCATAGTGTAGCTGTGAAAGTAAACTTAGCATAACAGTAGATGTTCAAAGGATCACTGCTGTGGTAACTACTCCTTCCCACCCCCCCCTTCTTTTTTGGTGTGTTGTTTATGCAAGGGGGAGGACATTTACTTTTTGCTGTTCCAAGCATTTTCCTTTCTGGATTCAGCCTCCCCCTGTCTGTTGGCATGAAAACTCCAAATGACTTGGCACCCAAACCTCTCTTTAAGCAACTCAGCTTGAGTTGAATGATGATTTGGGTGCATGGAAGGTGACCTGAAACTTTGGCAGCTGGCCAGATGTTATATCCTTGGCAGGATATAGCCCATATAGCTAAGGCTACTGCAGCAGTGATCATTCGATCATCTACTGTTATGATATGTTTATTTACATAGCTGTACTTCTTTCCCCTCATAATTCCATGTTCTGTGTATAATATCATGTCTGACTAAACTACAGTGACTGTGGATAGAACAAAATGTCCTTAGTATTCTCTTTGTCCTTTTTTGCTTTAATTGTGCTCACTGTTTGCTGCTATTTTGTATTTAAACATATTAGTAAAGATTGTTAGTTTTGCAGCATGACAGCTGAAAGGACCCATCAGTGTGCCAAGTGTATTTACACTGCATTGAAGTTACAGTGTACACTGATATGAAGTAATTAATGATAGTCCTTTTCCACATCAATACATTTCCACCAATAATGCCTTTAAGTGAATGGCATAATTACATAATGTGACCTCCATTTATCAAATTATTTCTTGCATGGACCTTTACATCTGTTTATATTTACACTGCACACTTTCTGTTTTATTCTTCTATTGCCCACTTTTATCCTTCATTCATTCTCTGCTAATTTACCTTACCCAGTGCAGAATTATGGGTAACCAGAGCTTATACTGGTACTAACTGGACACAAGGTTATGAATGACACTACTTTTGCTGAATATATTATTATTCCTCTGTTTTTAATCTATTTTCTCTAATTTAAACATCGAGCTACATCTTAGTCTGTATCAGCTGCTACATATAATTAGTGTGCACTGGTTAAGATGCTGAATCTTAGTTAAGCCAGTAGGCCATTAATGTTACTGCTGCTATGTTACCTGCTCTCTCAGCTGATACTGTTTTTACATTTATGCTGTCCGAGTCTGCATAATTAGAGCCATATATGCAAACAATTGTTCTTAGCACTTTTTCAGTTTCTTCTATTTTACATATTCTGTCATGTCATCTACCATGTGCACATTCATCCTTACTTTTGTATGTGCTAAATAAATACATTTATAACAATTGTCTGTTTTAGCCTTGTGTTAATTTGTTTTGACATCTTTGTTAGTTCAATTTAGAGATGTTATACTTGCAGAGCTTTAATCCACGAGTCTCTAATAAAAAAAGGTTGTACCATGTGAGAATTTCTACACCAGTAAATTGTAGGAATAGTATTATAGTCATTAATAAAAGTAAATTAATTACTCTGTGACCTCATCAGCCAGCACCTATATAACATGGGAGCCTTTTTAAAAATCTACTGTACAAGAGCTGTTGGTGTACAGACATACCCAATGACATCTGTAAGGCAGATCTTTCTTAAAATAAAAATGGAAAACGGGATGTGCGATAATAAAAGATATAATTAGCTTTGCACAAAACATACCTGACAGTTCAGCAAACCTTGAGCATTAAATGGACAGAGTAAGCAGAAATGTAATATTATGGTAGGTTTGCATTTTAAGATTTAAATGCTCAGCAAAACTCATTTCTCATTGTAAGCTACTGTCATGACTAGAAAATGAGTAAGCTGGTGTATAATTATTTATAAACCAATTTACTGACAGACATGCATGAAATAATTTCAAATATTCTTTCAATAAACTCAGACCTTTGCAATTATAACAGAACTCATTTTAGATTTACCCACCAAGTATCATCTACGTTCATATGCATCATTAAAATGCTAATTTTATTTCTGTTTTAATGGTCTGCCAAAAACTTAAAAGTAAGAAATCAAAATCTTTGCTCAAATATTGTAACATTCATTTATATAATTTTGAAAAACAATGATTCAAAAGAATACCTTATAAAAAACACCATTCACAGCTAATGAAAACACACCATTGCTAGTTAATATAGCAGACACACACACGCAAACTCACACACACACACACACACACACACACACACACACACACACACACACACACACACACACACACACACACACACACAAGCACACATCTTTCTGTCTCTCTATCTCTGTATGTTCTATATGTTTTTATATTTAAAACACATGCACACACATGAGCGCATACACACATACCTCTCTTTTTCTCTGTAATATGTGGTGTCTGAACCCTTAATACAGTGAAATGCATTTCTGTGCATACACATATAAAAGCAATATTTCATCAAACTGTGTTTTTAACCTGAATTATTTTTGGGAACCTAGAATTCAAGATACAACTAATGCTGACTTTTAAGAAAAGACTGCCTATTATGTATATGTACTTGTTTCTTATGTAATTGAGATTTATCCCTTATCAAGTCATCTGCTAACAAAGTGCCTTAAGGGTTGTATGCACATACACACACACACACACACACACACACACACACACACACACACACACACACACACACACACACACACACACACATACACCTACTATGAATAGTTGACCCATATAAACATCAATGTGCTTAACACAAGCATATTACATCAACACCCTACAGTGCATGCTGCAAGGCTAATCCTTAGAATATGCAATACAAAAAACAGTGTTTTTTGCAGGGGGGGAGCTGCACCTCCCACATCCCTTGCTAATTATATAAAACAAGAGATTGCTCAGCCCGTGGAAAAATGGCATATCCCCTTACCCTGGGGATAGTTGATCTTACCCATCTGTTGACCAAAATTCACTGAATGGACTATAGGTGGCACTCAATCGAAAACCACATTTTTGAGTGGCAAATGGTTGAATAAATGTTTCAACATCAGTTAATTGAAACAAAAAAAATTGGAATATGTTTTTGTTTTTTTTTCATGAGGAACACTAACCTGTACCCTACACCCCCTCCTAATTATCTATGCCAATGCTGAGATCACAGTACAGTTGAGTAAGGGTAATGTCCCCGATCCCAACTGCACCGCAGTTTTATAGTAAGTAATGCCAGCATTCTTCTGTCAAATGGCTCTTCAACTGATTATGCCAGCATTGCAAATGTCTGATATTCTGATCATTTGACCAACAGTATTCTTTACACACACACACACACACACACACACACACACACACACATATATATATATATATATATATATATATATATATATATATATATAGAGAGAGAGAGAGAGAGATCCTTTATTCACCAGGTTAGTCTCACTAGTCTTAGTCTAGTAGTCTCTTTTCAAGGAGACCTGGCCAGAGCATCAGGAAGCTTCCCCTACTCTTGGTAGTAGGGGTAAATATTTGTATGTTACACAAAATACTTCCTGTTTCTGTTCCAGGCATTGAGGTGGCTGAAGAAACAGGGAGATAAAATGTCTGATTCAGCTTGCACTGAAACTGGAATGAAAGTTGCTGATAATGTAGTCAAAATGCTAGAATTGCTACCAGAAGTCTTTTTTCTTCTGATGATGTGGGTGCAGAAAAAACACTGACATTGGAGACAAAGGAAATTGTGAAGGAAAAGGAGATTGTAGCTGAAACAGAAATGGATTCAGAAGAAAACTTTCAGAGGAGATTGTTTGAAGGACAGACAGTTACCTCTGACAAATTCATAATTATTACCTTCCAATTGAGGGGGGGGGGTGCAGGATGATTATTTGGAAGAAATGATAAACCAAAGTGAGACAGAAAGTCGAGCAGCAATTTCATGGAGTGACATCATGGAAAAATAGAAGAAGACAAAGGAGAATAAAAGACTGTGCCAGAAAAACTTCCAGAGACTATGCACAAACTGTTGGAGAAGGAACAAAGAAGAAACAAAAATAAAATAAACAAAAAAGAAGTAAACAGTATGTGTGAGCAGTAAAAAAGAAGGTTTGGACTGGTAAGAGGTTTGGGACTCTGTCATAACACATCTAGGTGTCAAAGTAAAAGAGGTAAGAACATTTATTTTAATTAATAAAGAGACTTTTTTATGACTTGGTATTTGAGATTGGGCAGGCCATGGAAATTTTTTTGGGTGCATATGAGTAAATGAAAAATATCTATCCATGGCCAAAATATGTGGTACAAGCTTTTTCCAGACAAAAAAAAAAAAGAATAATAATCCAAAACTGAAGTGAAGCAAAATAACTGAAAGAACATATGTTAACTATATGTAAAGAAGTAATTGACACTACAAAAATATATGATGAAAGAAGACTATGGACTGGGGGATGGGGATGTGGAGTAATACTGAAAATGGAAAATGATAATGTTATGCATGTACCTAGTATTATTAATGTTCATGGTTACAAGGGTTTTGTGAAATACAGGGGTCAACCAAAGACTTGTAATTTTTTTGTGGAAAAAATGTTCATTTAATCAATTAATATGATAAAAAAGGTTATTTATGTGGTAAAACAGTGCATAATGCAAAAAATGTGATTTAAATTGCAAAATAATGTGGAAGTACTGGTCATTCATGGCTAGAATGTGAAATGAATGTGTAAGTAAATCAAAATGAAAATAAAGTTATACAGGAGAAAGAGATAGAAGAATGTGTTATCAAAGAAAATGTACAAAAAAGTTGTGTTTGAAAGAGGTTATACATGAAGTTACATAAAGTAACGAGGACAAAGAAACAGAGGAGACATGAGGAAGAAGCTGACTGATGCACAGTTAGAAAAAGAAAGAATTGACCAGGGAAAAGAGTTAACGAAAGGAAAAGTAAATGCAAAAATATACTACTTATAGAAAATAAGAAAGGAAAGGGATGCACATTTTATTTTACTAACTGTTCTTTAAAGCTGAAAATATTAGCTTTAAATGTGAACAGTATGAAAAATCTTAAGAGGAGAATAGGTATATTACAATGGTGTGCTGCAGTAAATGCAGATATTGTTTTAGAAGAAATCAGATTATTAAGAGAGGAAAAAAAGAACACAAACTGAAAAACATTGGAATGGCATGGTAGTTTGGAACATTGGGAAAGAAACATGCTCAGGCATATGCATATTATGTCAAGAAAGCATTAAAATATTACATGTAACCATAGCAGAACTAGGTCAAATTATGGTAATAGACTTGAGATGGAAAAATATGTGTATACAATTTTAGCTTTATATGCATATGTAACAAAAAAGACAGAGAAATGATGTTTAAAAACATTCTTGAATATATTTGTGTAAATATGGACATTATAGTGGTGGGTGATTTTAATTTCAAGTTAACAAAAAAAGAAGAATTGTGATGTTAAAATAGTTAAAGCAATTATATATATATAGATTAGTAAATAAAGAGACTTAATGGAAAGGAATTAGATTTGGAAAAAAGAACTTATGGAATTCTGGAAAAATCATATGAATATGAGAGAGTTTTATGAGGATTAGTCTGTTTTTTGTCTTACATTTAAAGAAACATTTAAAAACTATTTTTAGAATGAATAAGGAAGACAAGAATAAAAGAAAAAGAGAGATATAAGATATTGAGTCAAGAAACATTAAAAGACTTATTAGAGAAAAAAGTCATTTTATGAAAAAGAAAGAAATATATAAAATGACAAATTAAAATTAACAACTTGTTATATAAACAAGAATATTGTTTACAAAGAAAGAAAGAAGTAGCACCATATTTGAACAAAATAATAAAAGAAGGAAAAACAATAGGATACTTAAAAAATAAGGAAGGTAAGCAAATAAGACAGCCAGAAGGGATATACAAAATAAAGAATGTGTATTAGAATTATTTGTTAAAAGAGAAGAAACATAGAACAAATTTATAAAGGTGAAAAATTAAATAATGTCAATAATGAGTATTTAGAACAAAAAATAACTATGAAAGAATTGAATGAATTTTAAAAGATATTAACATGAATTGTGCAACAGGACTGAATGGAATTGGATATGTTATGTATAAAGAAACGAAGGAGTGGCAAAAATAATTTTTATCGAAGTTATGAATGAATGGTTAGAAACTGGAATTAAAGAGAAAGAGATATGTACAGGAGTTATAAAATTTATATTTAGAAAAGGAAATAAAGAGGAGATAAAAAAGCGGAGACCTGTAACATTGAATAATATGGATTGTATTTTTTTATGAGAATAATAACAAAAAGGTTACAAAAATGGATAGAATATATGACCAAAATGTATTCAGTAAAAAGGAAAAGAAAGTCAAGAGTTAGTATAGCTTATAAGAGAAATAATTGGTGATATAATAAATAAAAATGTAGAAGTGAAGGTTATGATAGGGGATATATGTATAGCCTATGATAATATTCAATATAAATCATTATGGGGAATTTTGCAAGCAGATAATGTAAGCAAAAAATATTGCAAGTAGCAAAATCTGTTTATGGATGTTACTATGTGAAACTAAATATAAATGGCTGAATTGGGGAATTAATGAAAACAGAATGTGGAATAAAGCAGAGCTTTCCAGCTAGTAGTGTAATTTTCTCATTAGTTATATATGTAATACTGAAGGAAATTAAAATGTCAAGTAGCAGTGGATACAAAATGATGAAGGAAATACAATTGCCAATAATGCATAATTATGTGCATGATATTGTATTAATTGTTAAAAATAAAATATAGATGGAAGAAGTGATTGAAAAATTAAGTATAAATTAAAACGATTGTTTACGTTTAAATAAAGAGAAAAGTAAAGATTTGGTTTTGAAGGTATGATAGGAGGTATTGAGTTCAATGAAAAATATATAGATATATTAGGAATATTATTTGGAAGGAATGAATACAGACATTAACAATGGGATAATGTACTCAAAGAAGTAAAGGATATGACTGTTTTTTTTTGGGGGGGGGATTTATATAGATGTTCATAGAGAAAAAAAGCACACATGTTGGACACCGTGGTAACAGGAAAAAAATGTCTATGTTGCTAATATCTATATGATTTCTATTAAGTACACAAAGGAACTAATGATGATTATTTTCTTTTATATGGGACTCTAGATTGAATCCTGTCAAGAGAGTGATTATATATATATGAAGAAGAGCAAGGAGGCTTGGGTTTAATAAACACAATAGTACATGCAGCATCTTTAATTTTATATAAAGTATTAAAAGGAATTATGAAGGGAAATAAATACTTAATATAAATTATACTATATTATAAAGGAAAAGAATTGTGGGAAGGAATGCAAGTTAAAAAAGAAGTAAAAGCATTGTCAATGAAGAAATGAAAGGGTACCAAAACAAAATTGTGTTATAGAAAATAAAAAAAGAACATATTTGAAAAAAAAAAGAAAGGTTATGAAAGCATTTTATTGCACTGAACCATGGAAAGATTTAGAAATAGATAAGGAAAAAAATCATAATGATGAGATATAATAACTATAAAAAGAATGATGAGATATAATAACTATAAAAAGATTAAAGAATGTAATGATTTTTTATGGAGATTGTCTATTAGAAAATTGCCAGTTAAGGCAAATATACCATTCAAGAAAAAGCAAGATAGAATTTGTAATATATGTGGAGAGTTTGAGACTACTGAGCATGTGTTTTGAAATGTGAAAGAGTTAATAATTTGTGGAAAGAAATTTGAAAACATAATAGGGTGAAAAGTGTGTTAAAATTTAGCAAATAAATATGGACATAATCGAATTTGGCTATTATGGTGCATGATAACAGGAAGAAGTAAAGAAAATGGACAGAGTAATATCTTATGTTTCATGGACTGTAGAGAATAAAAGACTAAATGAAATTAAATACAATGGAAAATGCACTTTGACAAAGATTCTGAAGAAAATAATGTTTTGTTTGTGGATAAAAGAATTTTGAGTGAATGCTTAAATTGAAGTTTATAATGTATGTAGATTTGTAAATAGATGTAAATAATGTAAATATGTAAATACGTAAGTAATATGTAATGCATATATCAATAAAAACCCTACTTTTTTCCATATGGGGATATGTTTGTGTGTTGCATGTTCTGCTTCCTGCTTCTGTTCCAGGCACAAAGGCAGTTCACAGAAGAAGGAAACTACTCTAAGCAAAAATAGAGGTTAGAGAAGAGAATGGCAAGGTGGATGATGATTATGGTGCTGTTATTCAAACAGTGGATATGTTAAGGTTAATGCAGAATAAATCAGGGGTGACGGAGAGGCTGAGAGAAGAACCTGGGGTGTTGGAAATGGGGGAAATAGCAGCCAAACCTTTTTAAAACAGTCTTAATGTGGTGGATGCAGTGAAGGTAGCTACAGAAGAGTTGTTTCAGCAGAAGCTGTATGAATCTGAAGTTGCAACACACGGTTGTATTGTTACAACCCTTCAGTCGGGAAGAGTGTGGGATGATATATTGCTAGGCTTGGTCACTGAAAGTGAGCCAGAAGATGGTAAGGACTTCTCATGGAGAGAAATGATGGACAAGATACAGAATGAAGAAGTGCAGCAGAGTGAAGGCATGAAGGGTGAGAGAAAATGTTATGCAGAAATGGGTAAAGGAGGGATGCATGGTAAGAAAGAAGAGACAAAAGTAAGTTTGAAGAAAAAGAGATTATTTAAAGTGCAGATTGAACAGAAGGAAGATACAGAAATGGAGAGATATAAGGCATGGGACAAAGTTATTAAGATGCTCAAGGTTAAAACTAATGAGGTAAGAACATTTATCCATATTAATTAAGAGACTTTTTATGACATTATTTTCAAGACTGAGCACATAATGGAAAGATTTATAGAAGAATTTGAACAAAAGAAAAACTTTGCACCATGGAACTTATATGTACTTAAGCCCTCGTTTAGGGAAACAAAGAAATAAAATAATATTCGATTCAGAACTGAAGTGGAAAAAGATATTTAAAAAATGCATTTAGTATATTTATGTTATGATGTATTGAATTTATCAAAAGTGTATGACAATAGAGGTTTATGGATGGGGCATGGGATTGTAATATGATATTGAAACTGGAAAATGACAGTATTGTACATTTTCCAAGTGTTATTAATGTTGAAGGTGATAGAGGCCCAGTTAGATATTTGGTGCAGCCAAAAACATGCTTTTTGTGTGGAAAACAGATCACTTAATTAACAAATGTGAAAAAAGACAATGTTTTTCATGTGGGGGTATAAGACATGATGCGAAATGTTGTGAACCTAAATGTTATAAATTAAAAAAAAAGGTGGGACATCTGGGGGGTAGTGTAAAGAAAAAGAAAATGAAGCAGTGTCAGACATAATAGAGGAAGTAGAAGAACAAGAAAACAGGACAACGTTATAGAAAAACAATTAGAAGTTGAAAAAATGGGAAACAAGATAGTAATATTTCTAACGGAGACCAAATGATACAAAAAGATAAAGTGAAGGAAGTTTTAAACATAGATAATACTGAAGAAGAAGAAGAGTCAAGTTTAAGTTAGAATGATGATGTTAAATGGAATATAGTTAAACAAAAGAGAAACTTTATTGGTAAAAGAGTAAGAGAAAGGAAAAAGAAGACTACAGAAGAGTTTAAAAAGGAAAAAAGGAAAAGGATGAATACACATTATTTAATGTAGAAGTATGTGTAAAGTTTTCTCATTAAACGTCAATAGTTTTAAGAAAATGTGATAAGGAATTTTGAGAAAGAGATCTACTCTGGAATACTTATATAAAGATGTCACCTTTGTCATAGCAGGTATAATTACTATTATTTTTTTAAGATGGAGGGAGCATGCTATGATAATTATTGCAATATATGCATATGTAATTAAAAAGAGATGGAAGAGATGTTTAGAAAGATAATACAATATGTAGTAGTTAACATGGACATAACTGTAGTAGGAGACTTTAATTGTAATCTATGACAGCAAAACAAAAAGGCTTATGATGTCAAAATAGTAAAGGATATTATAAAATATGGACAGTTAAAAATGTGGAATCTAGAGACATGCATGTATAGAAGAGGGGAAAAATTACAGAAACAGATTTTTTTTATTGTCAGAAAGCTTAGTAATAGTTTAACAAGGAATGTTATTAACATATTTTTCAGGGTTCCTCTTAAATCAGTGAATGCTTAAAATAGTGAACAATGTTTAATCAACCATTTTTATTCAAAATGGCGAAATCCCAAAAGCACGGAACAGCAATTTTTTTCCCAAGGAAAAAAAATCACTGGGCCATTTTCGGGACTTTGCCATTTCCTCCACTGTGGTGTGATTACGAAGTTGGTATATTTAAGTAGGGGGTGAGGAGCACAGGCCCCCACATGGGGGGATATGAGGGGCAAAGCACCCCACTTTATTTTGTGTTTTTTTTTTTAATGGAGCAGTGATTTTTTTCCCTGGGAAAAAAAATCGCTGTTTCGTGTGTTCGGCATTTTGGTATTTCGACATATTAGGTCTATTATATAGCGTTCACTAAGTTAAACATTCGCTGATATAATATAGACCCATTTTTGAGACCACAAGGCAATTTGGATTATGATAAAGGGGAACAATGATTATATAAAACTAGGGAAAGGTAAAAAAAGAATAAATGAAGTCAAATGGAATACTAAAGGGAGAAAAAAAGGTTCTAACATTATGGCAAGATCATGTAGAAATGAAATAATTTTATAAAGATTGGTCAGAATGGTGGTTACATTTTAAACTGAAATATAAAAAAAGTTATGTAAAAGAGAAGATATACATGGAAAAATATATAAGAATTTAAAACAATGCTACGATTGATTGTTTAGAGAAGAATGATGATTTTTTTTTTTTACTAAGGAACATAAATTATATGATTTGAATAAGAAAATGATAAGACATTTATTGTACAAAAAATATTTCTTAAAAGGAAAATAAGAAGAAATTGCACCATATTTTAGAAAAATAATTAAAGAGAATAACCGTGTATTGAGTGAAATGAAAGATTCTTCAGACAGAATGCATAATACACAAGGAGAGATTATGAATGTAGTAAAAGAACATATTAAGATAGTATTTAAAGAGCAGAGAATAAAGACATGGAAAAAGTGGAAGACACATACTTTTCCTGATATAGAGAATAAGGACTTAGAAAAAGATATAGGACTAGAGGAACTAGAACAGGCAATAAAATTAATGAATTTAGAGTCAGCAAGAGGACATCATAGATAGAATATAAGATGTTCAAAAATAAGACTATGGATCAAAATAAATGGTTTATAAAGGTATTAAACAAATGGTTAGAAAAAGTTTTCAGGTGTTAAGAGCTATGTAGAGGTATCATTAGGTTTATGTGGAAAAAAGGATAGAATGAAGAAATACAGAATTGGAGACCAATTGTGTTAAATAATACAGATAATAAGAATTTTATGAAAATATTACAAAAAAGGATGGAGGACTAAGTAAGTAATGTAAATGAACATATGTTTGGCATAAAAGTAAAAAAGAATAATATTTATTGTTAATAATTAGATAAATAGATGATATAGTAGTTAGAAATGTTCAGACAAAAGTAATAGTATGATATTTAAGGAAAGCATTTGATTCAATTCACCACTCAACATTATGGGATATTTTTGATATATATAATATAAATAAGAGGCTTAAAAATGTGTGCCTGTCAGCATATAAGCATACCATAGTGAAGGTTATGCTAAATGGATGGTTGAGTGAAGATATAAAGGTAGAAAAGGTTATTAGACAAGGTTTTCCATTGAATGGTACATTATTTCTGTTAGTAATGAAAGCAATGACTATGTATATGAATAAAGAGATGGCTGTTATGAGCTATATTTCAAATGAAGGGATAAAACTGCCCATTTATTTAAATTATGCAGATGATATTATCATTACAACAAAGAATGAAGTAAGTATGGACACAGTGATAAAACAAATGCAAGAAACCATCTAGATTATTGGTTTGTATTAAATAAAGAAAAAAGTCAGTGTTTAGGTTTTAAAGGAAGGATTACTGGAATTGATTTCAATAAGGATAAAATTATGATCCTTGGGATAAACTTTGGGAAACAAGAAATTGTAAATTCCATATGTAAAGAAAATGTAGAGGAAATAAAACACATGCATGTGTGTTTCAGAAGTTCTTTAGGCTTTCTTTTAAAAGATAATGTTTATTTAATAAATTCCATAGTATTAGCAAATATTACTTATTTAGCTGGTGTTTTTAGTCTTCCTTTAAAATAAGAGAAAGATGTTTTTAATATAATACTTTCTTTTATTTGGGGATCAAGGTTGAACCCTGTAAAAAAGAGGGATTTTGTATGTGAAAAGTGAAAAAAAGGTTTAGGGTTAATAAACAATATAGAGTATATGTCCCCAATAAACTATACAGTGATGAAATATTTAAAAGAAAATGAGGGTTCATTCTTAAAGAAAATATAAACTTTAAAATATAAAACTGAATGACTGATTTTTTTTAGTTCAAGAAAAAGGAGGAGTTATAATAAAGAAATTAAAAATTATCAAGACAAGATTATATTAGGGAAAATAAATGTGAATGAAACTGATAATAAGAGAAAATAATGGTATGATAAGATTATGGAAAAGTATTATAGGATATATCCTTGGAAGGAATTAAACACTGAGAAAAGAAATGCTATTATTGCAAGAATGAAAAGATGTCAAAGACATATAGAAAGTGAGGATTTTTTATGGAGACTGTCTATACTAAAATTATCAGTAAATGTGAATATGCCATATAAAAGTATAAAAGATTGAGTATGTTTATATTGTGAGGAATATGAAACTTGTGAACATGTTATTTTGGAATGTAAAAGATCAAAAACATTATGGAGAAAGATTATAGATAAGAAATTAATTTAAAGATGTAGATGTGAACAATTTAAACATGGATATAATCGGATTTGGGTTTTAATAGAAACAAAACTAAGAAAGAGGCTGAAAGTCTTGATAAAAAAGATATTTGTTATATTAAGGTTGATATGGAATCAGAGAGTTAATAAAATTATGTTTATTGAAAAATAGGACTTTGCAACGATGTTGAAAAAATAAGGTATTGGTTGTGGAAACTGGAGTGGAAGTCAAAATTTTGAAAAAGTATGTGTTCTATATGATGGGCGGCCACGGTGGTGCAGCGGTTAACGTCGCCTCACAGCAAGAGGTTCTCTGGTTCAATCCTCAGCTGGGGTGCCTTCTATGTGGAGTCTGCATGTCCTCTCTGTGGTTGCGTGAGTTTCCTCCAGGTGCTCCAGTTTCCTCCCACATCCCAAAGACATGCTGTAGGTGGATTGGACACTCTAAATTGGCCCTAGGTGTGAGTGTGTGTGTGTGTGTGTGTGTGTGTGTGTGTGTGTGTGTGTGTGTGTGTGTGTGTGTGTGTGTGTGTGCCTTCCATGGAAGGTTGCTGGCTCGACACCGTAAAACTCTACTGCCAATCATGAGCAGACAGGTGATCCACTGTGGCGACCCCTAACCAGGAAAAGCCAAAATAATAATAAGAAGAAGATGTGTTCTATATGATGACGCTAAATGTAAAAAGATGTGATTTGCAAATAGTGTATATATACATTGTAAACATTAAAAAATATGTATCTATATTCTAAATAAGTAAGATGTAAATAACTATTGTTTGTGTATATAATTATCAATTATGGAAATAAAGAATCCCTACTCTTTTCAATAGATGGTTTGGAATATTTAACATATACCTGAGATAGCACTAACTCAATCAGGTAGGGTACGTCCACACACAAAGCAATACTGTCTGAAGCAGTATGATATACCTTTCTAACAGGTTTCTAATAATTCTGTACAGCAATGTTATCAGTGGACTAGTGCAGAGAGAAACTCAGCCCATTACATAGTTAGTGTAGTGTTAAAATCATTCCTGCATTGTCAGAAAACAAGCTACTAGGTGATCAATTATGCCAGAAAGGGCTGTATGAGGAAATAGTGGAAAATGTCGTGTTTATGGGCCTGACAAGAGGGTTTATTCCCCATTTAGTACATGGCAGATTGTACTGTTGATCATAGAAAGTAGTAACTACTTCAGAAATCTTTTGACTATGAAACTGGTAAAACAGACTCAGGTTTTAAAAGTAAGAATTTTCATTTAAGTTTCCTACAGACTAATCAAATGGCTGTAGAAGAAAGGTATCTACCTTTATGCAGTTAAAGTTACTACATATTTGACTTTTATACAATGCTCTTACAATTTAGCCATTGCAGAATAATATCATATTGTGCTTGAGTGTGCAGTATGTTTGGAATCACTTACATTTTTCATGTAGATTTGGTCATGATGGTTAGCCACAGACATGGTGATGATTCACAGTGACCCTTGCATATATTTCAGTCCCATGAAAACAGTATTACCTTTGTAATCACTTGAATTAAATAACCATAAGGCATACGTTATGTGTTAAAGCATATATAGGCAATACCCCCAGTGCAGTGCTAATAAAGCAACAGTTCAGGGAAGAATAGGAAAAGTATGGATTATGGTATGATTTAGTCTGTAATGGCAACGATTAATTAATAGGATTAAGAAAGGGTTTTTTATGAAATAAGTACATGACAACATTTTCCTCATTTCTGCTCCCATGGATTATTTGTTATATAACTTTAAAATGAATAGAGAAACCTAACAGGGAACTGTTTAACATTTAACAAATGTTTCATAGTTGTCATGATCTGTTTCCAATATTAAATAAACATGCTGACATAGTGTGATAAAATGATTTATTTGAAGGTAGGCTGTTCAGACACCAAATAAATTTATTCATTTTTTTGTTAATTTTCTCATAGCATTATATATTATTGTGCATATAAATTTTATTCATCTTTCATGTGACCTTGTAGATAGCATCCTTATAACCAAATCTACAAGACAAATTTAAGTGGTTCCTAGCATACTCAAGCCCAATATGATGTTATTATACTATGGTTAAAGTACTTATATATATATATATATATATATATATATATATATATATATATATATATATATATATATTATTCATTTACTGATAGTTAAATAAAAAAGGTTCCTTCTTTCTATTTCATTTATTATTGAATTATTGCAGGGAATTGTGCATGCTATATTTTAAGCTTCTAGCTGCTTTCCTTCTAGATTTTTAATCTAATTACCAGTTTCCAAATATCTTACACTTTTTTAGTAAATAAAAGTAGAAAAATAAAACATCTTGTCATCATTCATGTCTATATTCCATCTTCTGATGAGTTGGTTAGTGAGCTAAAGAGTCTTTCTAGCATGTTTTTTGTATTTATTATAAAACTCATTGAACACTGATGCATTATAATAGCCTGAGATTTTAATTCAAGTTTCCCTGTTAACATTTGTGGAATTTATGTGGAAACTGATGTCTCAGATGTGCAGACATTAGTTTAGAGTATCGTTGGGGTAGCAGATTGGCAGGTCTTATTTCCCTGTTAATAGGGGAACTGCAAAATCAAGTTATCAAATATTTTGATGTGTCATGTGGATTCTTGTATATAACTGTATATTTCCTCCAGTGGCCTCTTGGTCTTACACTAAGAAAATGAGATGTTGGCCAATGATTTGCCATAAGCCGTTCCTTGTAAATTATTTGCAGTCAACTGCATTACATCTTGAGATATTATTTTTAGTATAGCTGTTGCTATTGAAATTATGAGGCATTTCTGCTTCTGGATTTTCTTTTGTCCTCTAATATATCACGAAAACCCTAAGATTTATTAAAATGCATGCATTAAATGCATCTTGAATCTAAAGCAGAGACTGATCAGAAGCTGGTACATCTGCAACAACTCTTTGTTGTACTGTATGATGTAACTACTAACCCCAGAAACATGCCTGCCATGAAAATCATATGCTTTATGAAAAGTTCCCAGAGTGTGAGTCAGGGGTACTATTTATAGCCAGCTACCAAGACACTGATTGCCAATTAATGATGCACAAAAAGAGGTAGTCTGTGACATGAACAGAAGGAAGTTCATTGCTCCTCTGGAGGTACAGAAGAGTGAGAAGTGCAGTATCACATTGTCTTTTCACCATGTTATCCTTTGTTAATGTTTTCTTATTTTTGATTTTACTTTCTTTCTTCTTTTTTTTTTTTTACTTTTTATCATTTTTTTTCTGTATTCCATCCAAACTCCTATCTTTTTGACAGAAAGTCATATATTTATAGAATGCAATGTATGAGCCCCCCAAAATAGTATGGGCAACATCTGTATAACAGCGGTTTCATGCATTTGAAAATCTTGTAACTATCCAAAATCATTGAAGTTTACTCTCTAGCTATTTGAATGTTATTCACTAAGATTAACAAAAGAGATTCGACTGTCTGAGCTTTGGTTTAACATGGTCTAACTTGACATGGGTTTCTTCTACTTGTTCAAAACCATAGTGTCTGTTTTTGTTTGCCTTGACATTGCTTGAGAGTTTGTTTATTTTATCTTATTTACATATTCAACATAGGAGTGATGTGTACTTTGAAAGTGCAGCATCTTATTTAAAAATTAAACTGGTTGTATTCAATGATTTGCAGCAGTCTTGCAGTGAGAACATAAAAAGTAAGGAGGGTGTGGTGGTTGAGGTGCTTCCCACATGTGGGATAGGGGGAACAGGGCTTGCCTGTCTACAAAGCCACTTTGTTTGATATTTGCTAATTAACAGTTGCATGAAAGTAGTTAAGCTGTGACTACATGTGTTTAGGTGTATCATGTAATAACGCTGTTAGGTTTTTCCAATTGCGGATGAATAACTGAGTATAGAGCAAATAAGTTTTGATTAGCCATGTAAGACATGTATGATATTATGATATACTGGATATATAAAGTGAAGCAGCATTTGCTTTGTTGCAAATAAAGCAATCTACTATTAAAAGTGTAATAATAAAATTAAATATTGCTTACTGTTGAAGTAATAATTAGTGTGGAGAAAACAAGTACAAAAATATTGATCACACTGACATTTATAACTTGGTGAATCTCTGCATTTAGTGTGAAAATAGCAATGTATTTATGCACATTCAGAGCATGTAAACGTATCTTCTACTGACTGGATGTTATTGACAATGGTTGAGTTTTATACTAGATGAGGCACTGTTAGAGACTGGCAGTTTGTTTTTGGTGCAGTTTGTGCCCACACCCAACATATAGCCAGCCACAGTTTCTATGAATAAACAAAGTATTTATTGAAAACAGAAATTCAGAGGGAATTTATTTTAATAGACTGCTTATTGTTACCTGTGAATGTATGGCATCTTGCTAGATGTGATTTAACTGACATGGGAAAATGGAAGTGACTCAAATTAGGCCAAAATTTCAGGTGGAAATGGCTGGTCTCAACATGCAATCCTCCAGCATTTTACAATAACCCTGAAGTAAATTAAACAAATAATAATGTCTAACAAGGTGGGTATTATTGAAGAAATACACCCAGAAGAGCTGGGAAGCCTGTTGACAGAGATAGAGGGCCACTCTACCCCTGGAAAGTTTCCCCCATAATGACAATCCTGGAATGCATTATTATACTTAGAAAATGAGCAATCCATTAAATTAGATTTACTTTATTATTAATTTCATGTATTTTATGCATATATATATATATATATATATATATATATATATATATATATATATATATATATATATATATGTATATATATCTTTTGTAAAATAATTCCTCCTGCTATGATTGCTGTCTGAGGATGTATTTTATATCCAAAATGTAGATATATACATTGTGTTAATATTTGATATATACATGTGCAGATTCATACACACACACACACACACACACACACACACACACACACACACACACACACACACACAATGTGCACATGCACATGCATGCACATGCACACATATGCACACTTCTACACAAACACATGCCCACACATGCAGAATCTTAGGTACCAGTGATATTTACCCATGCATCATTTTACTTTAAACAAATTAAGAGCTGAAGCAAAGGATAAAATGCATTATAATTATATATTTCTGTATATATATATATATATATATATATATATATATATATATATATATATATATATATATATATATATACACACACACACACACACACACACACACACACACACACACTAACTCACAACTCAGCATTTCAGCTGATGTAAACAGTGGTCTGCTAGATGTCTTTTCCCAATGCTGAACATAAAATAATATATCTTCCACTGCATGAGATTAAGTTACATATCTGTGACATGCCACCTCTCCAGTTTTAGCAGGACGAAGGATACAGAGACCCATTATGTCACTTAAGCAGATGCTGAGTGACTAGCTATTGTGCTTACTTCTACCCCACCCTCCTCTAACAGTCAGGGAAATAGTCTGACACTCTTGAGTGATACACAGTGAAAAGAAAGCCACCTTTTCCTTTTTTTATGAAGGTGCAGATAATTAAGATGCACATCTTCCATAAAATCCTGTCTTTGCTTAGGTATCTTCCTCATTTTCATAAAAGAAGATATCTGTCAAAGTTTCATTCTTTATCTACAGATCTTTTATGGGACAGGACCTGTTACAGAATTAATATGAAAAAGGTAATACTGTCAGTGATATATGGGGGTGTGGGTTTCACAGACTTTAAATTTTAGCATGAACCATTGTAAAATATCAATATGTAAAACTGCACTCCTGACCACTATGGATAAATATAGAATATTCAATATTAAAGGAATCATGGGATAGAAAGAAAAGTTAAGATTATGCTAAAGAAATTGACCCAAGGATTCGGGAAAAGTGGGCTGAGATAAAACTGTGGAATTAGAATATGGCTTCTAGAGAAGGGGCTTTTTGGAAAGGAGTATGCAGGGTTGGATACTTTAGAAATGGATAAGACTCTAGGGGGTTTTTTTGTTTTGTTTTAATGTTTCGGCTGAGAGTGTAAAGTTGCTTATACAGGATGTTTGAGATCATAAAGCAAAAATAAATGGCCTACTAGTGGCTGATTTTCAAGGTCATGCATTGCAATGGTGGTAGTATTTGCAAATATGAAATATGCTGTACAATTTAGCCTTATTCTTCCTTTCATGAAAAAAATGGAGGATAAATATGCAAATGCACAGGCAAGGCATGAAAATCATTCTGTTTTACAAAGAGTCAAGTAATATTACTCAGGAGGGCTTTGAATTTGATGTAGAAAACTATAATCAAATGCTAAATATGCCAATAGAGCAGGTGTAATGGTGAAAAGTAAGAAGTGTGTACACTGCCACATTCATTCATAGTGTGTATCAGTTCACTATCTTTAAATTAATACACATATGTCAGCATTCACCTATCAGATTTTATAAATGCAGTTGGTCCTCATCACACTACAGTTGTCATTGTTCATCCATATAAGCAGATTTATCACATATGATTTGGTCATGACCTGTCTTCTTGGGTACATGGGAATACTAATTAATACAGTCTATTGATCGACTAAAATACAACTACAACACAGAGAAGAATGACAGGATTTGTTTTCGGGTGTAGCCCCACCTCAGTTCAAAGATGAGCACACAATATATGTGTGATAACGGTTGTATGTTTAGTCTTGGTAGGTTCCATTTAGATATTGGAAAGAAACCCACTACAGTAGCAGAATCAGTCTGTTCAGTTTGTCAGCAGTTTCTCAAAACTGACCACTGTGGGAGTTGATAAAAGTATATGGCATCCCTGGCAGGCTTATTTCATTAAAGTTACTCATGCACCTATATATATATAAATGATTGAGGTAAATGTATAGTAGATGACCTAGATAATTATGTGAAACAGAATAAGATAAACTTCTGTTGCCCTCCTGATACTTTGATTCATTCTACCTTTCTTCATATGTGAAAAGTGTAAGGGACCATTACGATTAACCTCTAGGCAGTTATTGAAATATGATTCTATTCTACCTGGATAAAGCTCATATACTCAGAGTTAATATGCATATAGTAAACTGAAGTGGCACTTCAAATTTCAGTATAGTGGATTGATAACTATATGTTGCAAACAGAATATGGAATTATATGACATAGGTATTTTGGTGTCTTAAGTTTTTTCTGTCTTACCCCTTTTTATAAAGAAAGATGAAATACTAACCCATTAAATATGGGGTGGACTACAACTATTTTGCATTAATGGGATATTTGTTTTATGTAGACATGTGTTTTTGCTTTTATTTTTGTTAATGGACTGGATCACAAGTCATATTCTATGATTGTATTGGACCCAGTTGATACATTAGGATGCTTAATGACAACATTTTATTTAAAAACAGGAGAGAGAAGGAGAAGAGAGGAACATGTAGGCATCTATAGATTCAGATTGGAACCTATGGATAATGAAATTGAAAGGTATTTCAGACTTGCTACTGCTGTCCAAGTCTTCAAGATATTTCATTTCCAAAATGACAAACCAGTACTGATTGTAGATGATTGGTTTCAGATAGTGCAAAAATGCCACATGTATTAGACATACATGGATTAGGGGATGTCCAGGAAAAGAGCTAGCACTATATGCATAGCAGAAGGTGAGGAACAGACCAAGCTGATTGTGCATTGTCACCTGCACATCCATTAAAATGGTTGCAAAAAGGCTGGGAGCCAAACAAAAATAGAGGTGTCCACATCAAATGGCAGCCCAAAAATCATCATGTCAAGGTGAGTTCAAGGCGTCTACATGAAGGACATTCTGCACATGCCATGCAAGAAGGTACAGCAACAGATTGTCTACTGCAAGAGATATAAGGGGACTGATGCAGGGACCAAAATATTTACACATGGTGGAGATAGTGGCAGATGATGTATCCCTATCATCTGGAGTATTCATTGTGTGGCATGGAGACATTTACCACCTTTGCGTTAATATGATAGAGGGGGACATCTGCTGCCTATCTGAGACTCTACCGTAGGTGGGGAACAGGACCTTCTCAACTACACATCAGTTTTTAGGCTTCATTATATAATCCATGGGTACCTTGTAAATGGAGACAACAGCAGGTATTGTTCTGTACTGCCTATATTTTGACTAGTATGACCCAAGCACTTTGTGATAGTATGTTCAATGAACTTCTTAGAGGAGTAGATGACTTAGGGATGCCACTTTTTCTCCATTTCTCCTTAGTGGAATTTGAAAAGGCAACATATGCTGTTGTCCTAACTGCTTTTCCCAACACCCATGCAGATAGATGTCTGTTCAAGGCGGGATTGATACTCTGCTACTGGGATGCAGAACCTGGATCTCCAAATGAAGTGCACTGTATATCCAACATTCTGGCTAAAGGCAAAAAAAATAACTGTTGATGTTGGTACTTCTAACCTTTGGGGAATTGAAACGGCAATGTCTCCTTAATGTTGAGCCCTTCCTTACCTGGTTCAATGGCCTGTACATCACCAGGTGGCCTCAAAAGGTATATTCTGCATCTTCAGTCCCATCATCTGACTTCTTGTTCCTGCACCTTCTGGTGTGTGTAGAAGGTATCTGCAACCACCCTTTCCCATATGCAGAATAGCACAGAAGGGTGATATAGACAGATATGCTTCATGTGCAGGTTGGACAACATTAGGCAGCATGAACTGCTTCGGGTCGTTACACATAAATGACAGAGCCATGCTGATTGATTTTAAGAGGCTATCATATGTGTCTTTCCTGCATTTTGGAGAGACTGTGATGGATCTAGAGCCACAAAACATTGTGTCAGCTTATGATACAAGAAAGTAGCTACAGCATTCAGAAATGCCCGAGGACTCGGGTGGGCCACCTACAAATGTGATATCCACTTTGTCCACCATTATAGAGGTACACATCATCTGTATCTTTATCCACCATGATCCATGTGCCATGCTATCATATTGTTCAGTCATCTCCATGCTGCCTGTATAATCTGTCCATGCCCTGACTGATGCATAATTTCTAGTCGGTCATTTGCTCCCATTTTGCACTACCATGTGCAGCACTGGTTTTCCATGATATCTGCTCACCCCCAACCTGCATGGTTATGGCACATGTCTAGCTAGACAATACATTCCCTTGCATAGCCTTGTTGTTGAAATGCATGTATCATTTTTTGAGAGTTATCTGTATCATGGCCAATGGTTGTAGACCAGAGTCTACATTTTTACCAGTGCCATAATGTATTTTACCTACTTCTGCCTTTAGTTGTGGTGGGAGGTTGGTATAATGGTTAAGGTATTTACCTTATAGACACAAGGTGCAGGGTTTGATTCTCACATGGGGTAACTGGCTAGGCTTAAAATGGCTCAGAAGGGCAGTTAACCTAGTACTAACCTATGAATAATATCACTTTTTGCTGCCTGTTTATCACCTGGCTGTCCACCCTGATCCTTGGTCTTTGGCTGCTGCTCCTACAGCTATGGAGGACCCTGCTGGGATGTTTTGATGTATTACTGCTGCTGTAGCATCCTCTGTAGTGCCATGTTATACAACATGGTACACAAAAACAAAGGTTTCGTTGCTGTCTCTGGTGAATACAGCAGTCCCCTAGATGTATCAAGGTAGTAGAAACATTCCTTCAGTGGACAAAAATGCATTACATCTTATTCTGTTTTTGGAGTGGGCAGTTTTCTATGTCATCTCTACTATGGTCTGAGGGTTTGCTGATGGGAGTCATTATCTATAGCTACAGTGCATATGTGACATGACCTGCAACACACAACATTGACAACATAATAGCTGGTTTGCTCACTTCAAGGTAATTGTATATACTGGCCTCTGCAACCACCTGTGTGTGAACCTGTCAATTAGAAAATCCTGTTGTAAGTTCTTTCACATGAGCCATTGGCAAAGGTCAGATGTGTGTCATATATATGAATCATAGCAACTGTCTGAATGGCAAAAAGAAATATTACTGATGATGTCATGGGCATCCCATACCACTTCAACCACTTCACTGATGATGGAGTAGAGGCAATCATTTGAAATGCTGTGACCCGCTAGAGTGAGTCATGAAATACGGGGAGTGAATGGCTGAAAGAATGGGCTTACATATATTAAGATTGAGATGCCATTTCTCCAAATATTCCCTTTTCTCTTTGGTATGGCAATCTCAGAGTTGGTATATATAAGTTTGGGGCATGTGGGTGGTTTGCCCCAATATGGGGGGGTGCATAAAAAGTAGTGTAAAGGAGAAGAGCCGTTTTTGAGATTCACTCTTCTCTGGGTTTTCTTTTTTTTTTTTTTTTTTTTTTTTGGCTTTTTGGCACTTAGCATTTCAAGTGCTGACTCCACGTGGGCCAGCAGAGTTATCCAGGCTACAGAGAGCTGAAAAAGCGACTTTTCTTGATAAATAAGTATTTTTTTGTTGCTTTTATCATCTGAATACCTAGCGACTGTATCTCGCCTGCCTTGCTGTTACATTGCAACTGTTTTTTTCTGAATTTAACTTAATTTTGCACTTATAATCTCTGTTTGTTACTTATAAACTGTATTGTAGCATTTCTTCTGTGTTAGCTGTAAAAGCTGGTTAATAGCATTTATAAGTGTTTGCTGTACCTGCCTGTTCTTTGAAAAAAAAAAAAAAAATCTCTTGTTTTTCCTGATTTACTGGTTATGATTAGTCCAGTTTCAGAGTTTGCTGATTCCTGGGCTTTGTTTGTGGTTCCTGTGTACTGTTTCCTTGCCTTAGTTGGGGAAAGGAAGTTACCTTGCTTACCAGTCAGAGGGGAAGCATTGCGCTGCCTTTTGGTCCACTTTCGTGAGGTTGCAGACAGTAACTAGTAGTTTATTGGTCATTTGGGGCCACTTTCTAGTTTTTCCAGCCCCTGGTATAAAACACGCTAATGTTTTCCAGCTTGTACCTACTCAGCACAGACTCCACGTGGGCCAGCAGAGTTATCCAGGCTACAGAGAGCTGAAAAAGCGACTTTTCTTGATAAATAAGTATTTTTTGTTGCTTTTATCATCTGAATACCTAGCGACTGTATCTCGCCTGCCTTGCTGTTACATTGCAACTGTTTTTTTCTGAATTTAACTTAATTTTGCACTTATAATCTCTGTTTGTTACTTATAAACTGTATTGTAGCATTTCTTCTGTGTTAGCTGTAAAAGCTGGTTAATAGCATTTATAAGTGTTTGCTGTACCTGCCTGTTCTTTGAAAAACATCTCTTGTTTTTCCTGCTTTACTGGGTTAGATTAGTCCAGTTTCAGAGTTTGCTGATTCCTGGGCTTTGTTTGTGGTTCCTGTGTACTGTTTCCTTGCCTTATTTGGGGAAAGGAAGTTACCTTGCTTACCAGTGAGGGGGAAGCATTGAGCTGCCATTTGGTCCAGTTTTGTGAGGTTTCAGACAGTAACTAGTAGTTTATTGGTCATTTGGGGCCAGTTTCTAGCTTTTTCCAGCCCCTGGTATAAAACACGCATGTTTTCCAGCTTGTACCTACTCAGCACAGACTCCACGTGGGCCAGCAGAGTTATCCAGGCTACAGAGAGCTGAAAAAGCGACTTTTCTTGATAAATAAGTATTTTTTTGTTGCTTTTATCATCTGAATACCTAGCGACTGTATCTCGCCTGCCTTGCTGTTACATTGCAACTGTTTTTCTGAATTTAACTTAATTTTGCACTTATAATCTCTGTTTGTTACTTATAAACTGTATTGTAGCATTTCTTCTGTGTTAGCTGTAAAAGCTGGTTAATAGCATTTATAAGTGTTTGCTGTACCTGCCTGTTCTTTGAAAAAAAAAAAAAATCTCTTGTTTTTCCTGCTTTACTGGGTTAGATTAGTCCAGTTTCAGAGTTTGCTGATTCCTGGGCTTTGTTTGTGGTTCCTGTGTACTGTTTCCTTGCCTTATTTGGGGAAAGGAAGTTACCTTGCTTACCAGTGAGAGGGGAAGCATTGAGCTGCCTTTGGTCCAGTTTTGTGAGGTTTCAGACAGTAACTAGTAGTTTATTGGTCATTTGGGGCCAGTTTCTAGCTTTTTCCAACCCCTGAGTTGCACACTAGGGCAGTTAGCAAAGTTGAAACTATTTGGCCCATCTAAATTCCACTCTTCAAATTTTCCCTTAAAACTACCTTCCTTGAACTATACTACTGATCTAACCTATCCTATAACTAAAAAGATCATCTCTACTTGACTCCAAGTAGACTATACTCTATCTGTAAAACCTAGCACTTGCTCCTACAGTACTTATCACCTTGATACAGCACTCTAGGTATAGTTAGTACCCCAAAAAGGCAAACCCCATTTCTTGCTCACCCCGAAAACTCTTTTTAAAAGTTTTTGTCTATTCCTTCTAGCATGTCGAGGGATCAGTTGCTAGTGTCCTCTCCTACTCAGCTGGTGAACCTGGGAATATTGAGGCAATGTTACAACTGCCTCATGTACACAGACAACCCTCTCCTCCTCCCACAAAACACAAATACATGCGAGAGATGCACTTATATGGCCAAACTGGAGGCTGAGCTCTCTCAACACAGGACTGGCAAGACCAGACAGGATGAGAAGGTCACCACATACACTATAGACCCAGTCTCACATAGTACCATCACAACCTCAAATCATACACATATACACACAAAGACATACTCGAGGCTCTGATCAAAAATCTACCAAAACAGCAGAGGCCACCAAAGCAGACACGCAAACAACTACCACCTCAAAACACAACACCTGCAACACATAGACCTCATAGTCAGAGTGTCAAACAGTCACAGCCCTTAAGGCCAAACACAATGCCAGACACACTAGTCATTGGTGACTCCATAGTCAGACACACTGACGTCCGCCACCAGACTGAGTAAGGAGAAGGTCACAGTAAGCTGCTTGTCGGGTGCTAGAATCTGCCACATAACACATGCACTCAGGTCTCTCAACAGCAGGTACAAGTACGATTCAATCATTGTCCACGCTGGTGTTAATGACCTGAGACGGGACTACATGAAAAGAGACATAGAGGAGCTCTCTGATTATGTAGCCCAAGCAGGTATGACCCTGACCTTGAGCAGTATCCTACCTTCACCGAGAATGATGCCACAATACAGAGATAAGATGATCAGCTTTAACAATTGGCTTAAATTCTGGTGTCATTCAAAGGGGATCCAATGTCTGTCTGCCTGGGATGACATGCTGGACAAGCCACGCTGCGGCTTGCACTTGTCACCCCTGGGATTCCGGATTCTGGCAAAGGCTCTTGCCACCCCCATAGTGCCTTTTTTAGGCAAGGCTCAAATTCTAAACCTACCACCCTAGAACAAAACAAAGAAAAAACTAAGGGTAATGCTGCTCAATGCCAGAAGTCTCAACCTCAAGATGCACGAGGCCCTTCTCAGTATGGAGAACATCGATGTCTGTGCTGTGACAGAAACCTGGTTCAAGGCTCCTGAGAGCACCCCAGCACTATCAGGTTTTACCTCATATCATGCCCGGCCCCAAAACCCGGACAACACCAAGAAGAAAGGAGGAGGGTATCCATATTCATCAAGGACACCCACACCTCAAGATTGGTGGCATCTGCATCGGAAACCATCCAGGTGCAGTTAACCATAGGCAAGACTGCTCTGCAAATTGTAGCATGTTACAGGCCACCCTAAACTCAGGAATCTCATATGGCCTTCCTGAAAACACTGGAGGGATAAATGTATCTCCAACCACCATCATACTAGGTGACTTCAACTACCCAAATATAGACTGGGAACACTACTCAAGCCCAAACACTCTAGCCCAAAAGTTCCTGGAATTCATAAACTCAAATGCCATGGAACAACTAGTCACCATCCCCACAAGAGGAGAGAACATACTTGATCTCATCATCACAAACATGGGAGCACAATGTTCAGTGCCAGAAGTATACCTCACTGGTGAGATCTGATCACAAACTAATCTGCGCTGGAGGTCTCATCCCGCCCCCACCGAAAATGAAAAGACCACAGTAAAGAATTTAAAGAGCCGACACCACACCTCCTAAGACTAGTGTGGTCTCTCTCCCCTTTGCCCCTGAGCCAGCGGTTAACATTACTCACAGAATCACAGACAAATGCCTTCTACCAGCACCTGCAGGGCTGCATGGATCAGGCAATCCCAAGCAAAACAAAGACTCTTTGTACCAAAGGCAAGCGTCCAGTTTGGTGGACCCCAGCCATAAACAAACTCTACAACAAAAGGAGAAAGCTACTACAAGATAGAGCAAAATCCTTAAAAGGTAAGACACCGCTGATCACTATAAGTAAAAAGCTGAGAGCTCTCATAAAATCATCCAAAGCTAATTTTGAGAGAAAATAGCTAAGGACTCTAAAGACAACCATAAGGCATTCTTTAGCTATGTCAGAAACCTAGGAGGAAACTCCCAGATATGCTCAGAATTAGTTCATAATGATGTGAAGATTACTGATCCTACAGACATTGCCAACATACTGGCTGACAGGTTCAGTGCAAACTTCTCCCCTCCCCTAAAGGAGAGATATCTATACCAAATGATTGTAGCCCCCAAACATCTCTAACGGCCAGGTGAGATCTGCTCTGCACAAGGCAAAGAACACAGCATCCATGGGACCTGATGGTGTCCCCGGCTGTGTGCTCCATGAACTCAACGAGGAATTAAATCCACAGTTAGGACAGCTGTTTAATCTTAGTCTCGCCTCCGGATACGTACCCAGGGAATGGCGCACAGCGACTGTGGTCCCACTCCACAAAGCCTGGAAATTACCGCCCATTAGCTTGACAAGCCTTATCTGCAAAGCCATGGAGAGGATCATAATGGATCTCATAAATAAAGACATAGGGAATTTGCAGACTTTGGATTCAACCCAGTTTGGCTTTGTCAAAGGCAGATCATGCCTTCTAAACTTGTTTTCAAACAGTCACCAAGGCCATTGATGAGGGAAAGGCAGTCCATACAGCCTACCTAGACCGATACAATACCCCACTCGGGTATCATTGAAAAACTCATCAACTTAAATGTAAACCCATACATTACAAGATGGGTTGCAAACTGGCTGAGCGACAGAACACACAGGGTCAGGGTTGCTGGTGCCATGTCAGACTCAAAGCCTGTCACAAGTGGTGTCCCACAGGGCTCAGTCCTGGGCCCACTCTTGTTTGGCATCTACTTTTCTGAAGTACAAGCAAACACAGGAGGGTTATGGCTGACAAAGTTTGCAGATGACTGCAAACTGGGTGCCGCGGTTGGAAACACATCTGACACAGATATCATCCAGATAACTGGTGCCAGAGCCATGGCCTTAAGTTAAATGCCAAGAAATGCATAGTCATCTAGCTACCAAATAGGTGGCAATCCCCTGAACACAGAAGAAGTTATTAGGGACCTAGGAACCCAGGTTGACAGTAGCCTTTCATTCGACAGTCATATTGCTAAAGTGGTTAGGAAGACCTTCTACATTGCCCACCTTATCATGAAGGGATTCACATCCAGATCAAGGGAAGTCATGGTCCCCCTATACTCATCACTCATCAGACCAATGATTGAGTACAATGCCCCATTCGGAATGTACCTGACCCGACACTTGCAGCAGCTGGAGAGGCCACAAAAGTTCCTCACCAAAAGGATAAAGGGTCTCAAAATCTGTCTTATGCTGCCCGACTGAAAGAACTCCAGTTATATTCAGTTTGCTCAGGGGACCTATGCCTGACATACAAGGCAATGTCAAACCCAGACCTGATGAACATGCTTCATCTCAAAAATCTAGATCCCTCAGAGCCACAAGGGAGACTTAAACCTAGACACGGTTATTAATAGGACGTGCTGGAGGGATAGATTCATCACCCAAAGACTCCCTATGCTGTGGAACAAAATCCCGGTTTATGTGAGGCAAAGCACCTCGCTGGCCTTGTTTAAGAGAAATCTTGACCAATGGATGGGAGATCGCAGATACACCCCAGGGGTTACCTCAGTGTCACTGCTAGACAGAGGCACAGCTAAATAATGGGCATAGTTTCTCCTACCTAAAGGGAGGCCAAAACTATGGGCTAGGCTTATAAATGCCCTCGGGCAGATAGCCTAGTATGAACCTATGAACCTATGAACCTAATAGGGAGCCAGGAGTGGAAGCCCTTCCAACTGATGTATCTCACACTTTGTGAAATCAGTAGGACCTTAATGTCAAAATGTGTGAAATCAATGTCTCTGAGGACCTCAGTGAAATGGACTGTTCTGTAAAACACTAATGTCATGGTGGATCTCTTATTTATGGTCCTTGTCAACAACATAGGCTTGTGTAAGTGATCACATTTGGAGCCAGTGCCTGTGATATTGTGTATTGCAGATTTCTGTGCCATCAGAATCAGTATCCTCTTTGCTTCACCTACCAGTTCAAATGACCAGCAGAATGTCAAGCTCTTTTTTAATTTCTCCAAGTCTTTTGGGTTGCTAATACCATGATGAGAATGGACCCCATTCCTAAGTCAAAGTATGATTAAAGGTCATGATATTAGCATTGTTTCAATCTTTGATGTTAGCCAGAAGTGCTCTTTACAGCACCCACAATGTGCCCAGTATTGACTCCTTCTTCAATTCATACAGACTTGCATGCCAGTAACATATCTAAGTACGATTGCAAATTCTTTTTTATAAGACCCATTGTTTCTACTACTATTGGAATGGTTTGGGTATCCTTCTTCCATATTGCCCTCATTTCATCCTTCAAGTCCTGGTATTTTATGACTTTGTGTCTCTCTGTACATAAGACTCTGTAGTCACTGCATGTAGTAATTTCAATGATCAATGCTACTTTTGTTTTCTTTTCATGGACTTCTATATCTGGTTTTCTTGCATCTATCTTTTGAACTGTTGGAAATGGTTGATACCATGTGATATAAATGTCATCATTTTCTATAATGCTTTTCACCTACTTCAGTATTATAATATTTGCACAATCCCCAATGCAACAGTCTTGTCACATTATTCTGGCTTTCAGTAATGAGTCCTTCTGCCATTAGTATATCACAACCAGCAACAAGATGTGAGATTGTTTCCAATTCTCTTTTACAAAACCTGTGTTTGTTACTCCCACATATTCAATGGATTTTGTAAACCAATGTGTACGTAGTCCACTATCTTGGGCCACCAATATTAACCATTTGTCTTTTTATTTAAATTCACCTCTCCTTAACCATTCCTGTATTTGATCCTGGTCAACATGAGGTTGTTCCAACAATTTTGTATACTTATATAGGTTTTCTATACTTGAACTATATTTATGCATTTTCCACATTTCTTCCCTTCTCATCTGATCCTTCACTTTATGTTCTTTCTTTTTGTTTTTTGGCACATTCAGTTGCTGCCAGAATTTTATCTACTTCTGGCTTGATTTCCATTCCTGCTTAACACCGAAATGCTTCTGCTAAACTAAGCAGGGAAGTCATCTTAGGCTTATGCTCCTCATGTTTTAAAACTTTCACTACATTTGGGTGTTGTGAGGTCAGCAGACATGTATGCAGTCCTATGATTGCAGATCTATAAATGTAATCACTATTGAGGAGTCCCATACCTCCTTCAGGACAGGGAATTTATAGTCTTGGTATACACGGACTTAAAAAAAAATTATGAGCATGAAGCAGCCTTCTTGTTTTCCTGTCCAACTGATCCAACACCATTTGTGGCTAGTCAGTCACTCCAAAACTGCAAATTTGTTTATAGCTTGGATTTTTTTCCCTAGATACCTGCATTGTTTTCAGTATTCATTTTAGTCTTCTAAAATATTCCTTACTAAGTTGTATTTGCATTTGTTCATATTTTATTGTAGGTCCTTCATCAGTTCCCAAATATTTATACAGTCCCCCTGGCTCATGCTATATTATATCACATGCCTGCCCCAGTCTGATGTTTTATTGGTGCTGCAGCTTTCCTAATTTAAAGGTTGCCTTTGGACATTTATCAAGACTAAATGACATTCTTATCTGAAAAAGTGATGACCACTTTTAGTTGTGCTTTCTGTTTCTCTTCTCATGAGCTATACAGTTTTAAATCATCCACAAAAAGAAGATGAGAAGTCTTTACATTTTGTTGTTTTCTGGGTATCAAATTGTAGCCATGACCTAATTTAACAGCCTAATGGGTTAAGGGCAAGAGAAAAGAGCAGCAGTGACAGAGAGTCACTCTGGAATATCCCGCTTTGACTTTTTATCCCTGGAATAATAATGTGTCCATTATCGTGGCTTAACTGAAAGTAATTTGCTGCTGTTTCATGGCCACAGTAATGTAATTTATCAGTGTAGGGTGCATTTTATTCATTTTTAAGGACTCTGTTATACATGAAAGAGGAATACTGTCAAATGCTTTTTTTGTAGTCTATCCATGCCATATGTAGATTCTTCACCTTTTTCCAGCTCTCCATTATGACTTTAACAACAAATGATCCTTTGTTCCATATGACTTTCTTTTATTACCCTTTTGTTCTATTGCCATGACTGAGTTTTCTGGTAATTGACTATAAACTCTGTTGGCATCAATTCCAGTATATAGTTTATACCACTTCGGAAGGCAAGTTATTGGTCTATAGTTTTTAAGATAGCTTGCAGGTTTGCTCTTAAGTAAGAGTATTGTTTTTCCTCTTGTTAACCAGGTTGGTGTCTGTTCAGGGTTTGCATATAAATAGTTCTTACTCATGACCAAATCTTCGTGTAAAGATGCTAAGTTTCCATTTAGAAACTTTCCTTAACTTTGTTTCAATCTCTCTGGCTGATACTTCATCCAGTTTCATATCCTGTACATTTGAACTGTTTCTTTCTTTTACTTCTTCTATCCATTCAGCATCTTTGTTATGTTCCACAGGATTTTCATAGATTTTGGGTCATCAATAAATTGCTTATTTTGCACTTTTCTGTTAGATTTATCTGCACTTTTCTGTTAGATTTATCTGCATATCTTCTACGCTTTTATGCCTCTGATGATATTTTTATTTTATTATTTGCAATAGTGCAGAAAGGATCCTGATCTGTTCTGATATTGCACATTGATTTTATCATGTCTATCTTTCTGAGTATTTTTGTTGATCTGTTCCTTCTTCCATACTCTTCTAACAAGGACACTTCTTGTGATAATTGTGTTATAGTTTTGTCTATTTGATATGTCCATGATAGCATTTGATTTCTCCTCTTCCTTTCCTTTACTGCCCTGAGTTTTTGTGGTAAGACTTTATCCGTTATTAATTTAGCTGTACAGTGAGATATTCTACTTACTTATGTTATGTCACATGAATATCTATGAACTGTCCCAATTACTGTGTTCATTTGTTTTATCAAACATTTTAACTTTTTGGGTTTTATTGATTTTCCGTAGTCTGTTTCTTTCATTGATGTTATGTGTTTGTCCATCTCTATTAAATCAAGCAACTCTTCTTTTAGATCATTTTCTTATAAAATGAGGGCAGATTCTGTATTCTCCATTTCCTGCTGGCATTCTACAGAAAGTTCCAGAGCATGTTCCTGTGTCACATTCCCTTCAGTTTCATCCTGTGTCATCTGTTGCTCTTTCATATGGGAACTTACTGTCCTATCACTGTACAGCATTGAATGCAGCAGAGTTGTCACAGTTTACTGTTCCTTCCCTTGTTATGCAACTCCAGCTGAACTTTTCTACTGGTTTCATATGGAAGGCTCCAAAGAATCTTCATATGGCAAATGATCAGATCAGTTAGAGAAAGAGAGTGATGTGACTGGATGAGAGAAAATCAATTGAGCTGGTAGGTGAGGTAAAGAGGATACTGATTCTGATGGCATAGAGGGCTATGATACACAATATCACAGGCACTGGCTCCAAATGTGGTCACTTACATGTACTATTCATATATAGTTGCAGCTACCAGAAGTATTGTTATTGCTTGTACACCATAAATCTTTGGCATCTGGAACTGGTCTACTCTGTGACACTGTGTAGCATATTCATACATCTCTGAATCACTCTGTCATGTTTGATGTTGTAGTTTTCTTAATCAGTGTGCTGTATTTGTTTTGGGAACCTCATTTTCATATTATTATGGGATTATTTGCATATGCTGTACACCCAGCTATAGTTATTCTAATGCAGCCATGTTAATGTAGTCTCTGAATTAAATATTATATTAACTATATACATGTGTATATAGATATATATATATATATATATATATATATATATATATATATATATATATATATATATATATATGAATTCCCTTCACAAGCTTGAAGTTTCAAAACGATGAACTGCAAATGGTTGAAACCATAAGAATGAAGTTTTGTAACTTCAAACATTTTGAATGGAGATCGCCCTACAGCGTGGAATGGGAAATTTACCATTTTCCTCACTGTACAGTTGGTATATTTGTTTAGCAGGGGGTGGGGCAGAGCAAAAACATAAAACAAATTGTTTTTTATTATATATATATATAATTAATGTTTAAAGCTACACCACTTAATAAAAAAGGTTTTTATCAAGTGGTCTAACTTTAAACATGGATTGTATATATATATATATATATATATATATATATATATATATATAAAACTTGTCCCCCCCTCCCCACCAAAAGGGCAAATATCTATCCCAGCAGAGTGCTGCCCCCCTGACATCTCAGAAGCTCAGGTAAGAGCCGCCTCTCCAAAGCAAAAACACAGCATCAATGGGACCAGATGGTGTCCCGGCTACATAAACTCCAAGAAGAGCTAAACCCAAACATAAAACTACTGTTCAATCTCAGCCTTACTACAGGATATGTGCCCAAAGAGTGGCGTACAGCAACAGTGGTCCCTCTCCATAAAGGTGGTGCCTCAACGGATCCTGGTAACTATCGCCCCATAAGCCTGACTAGCTTGGTCTGCAAAGCTATGAAAAGGATCATCATGGACCTCATAAATAAAGATATTGGGGACCTACAAACACTGGATCCTACCCAGTTCGGCTTTGTTAAGGGCAGATCCTACCTCTTAAACCTGGTTGATTTCTTTGAAACAGTCACCAAGGCCATTGGGAAGGTGGTCCACACAGCCTACCTGGACCTCACAAAAGCCTTCGATACAATACCCCACTCGGGCATTATAGATAAGCTCACCAGCTTAAATATAAACCCCTATGTCACTAGATGGATTGCAAACTGGCTCAAGGACAGAACCCACATGGTTAGAATTGCTGGAGTAATGTCAGACTCCAAACCAGTTACAAGTGGTGTCCCACAAGGCTCAGTCCTGGGACCTCTCGTATATATTTCTCGGAGGTACAGGCCAACATGGAAGGACTGTGGCTGACCAAGTTCAGATGACTGCAAACTTAATCGACTCTGCAGCCGACACAAGCATCCTCCAAAAGGGCCTCATAGAAACAGACAACTGGTGCCAGAGCCATGGCCTCAAGCTAAATGCCAAAAGTGTATAGTCATCCCCTTTGGCAAAAACAAAGTGCCACAAATTACCACATATGTGGTAATCCATTAAGTACAGAAGAAGTAATTAGGGACCTGGGGACCCATGTTGATAGCAATCTCTCATTTGACAACCACGTGGCCAAAGTGGTTAGAAAAACATTTTATATAGCCCACCTAATCATGAAGGGATTCACATCTAGATCAGGGAGGTCATCTTTACTCATCCCTCATCAGGCCCATAATTGAGTACAATGCCCCTTTTGGGATGTACCTTACCAGATACCTGCAGCAACTGGAAAGACCCCAAAAGTACCTCACCAAGAGGATCAAAGGGCTCAAACAGATGCCATATGCTGTCGGTTAAAGAAACTCCAGCTCTACTCAGAGGCATACTGCCTGCTCAGAGGCGATCTGTGCCTGACGATAAAAGCCATGTCAACCCGAATTAATGGACATGCTGCACCTCAGAAAAATCTAATCCCATCGAAGAGACTTGAACCTCAGCACTGAAATAAATAGGACATGCTGGAGGGACAGATTCATAACCCAGAGGCTCCCTTCACTCTGGAATAAAATCCCAGTCCAGGTTAGGCAGAGTCCTCATTGACTCTCTTCAAGAGGAATCTTGATGAGTGGATGGGAGATCTTAGGTTTACCCTGGTATCACTTCTGTGTCACTGTTAGACAGAGGCACAGTATACTAACCTCGAAAAGGGCATAGCAAAATAAATTTAAAATGGGTGGCGAAAGCCAAACACATTCTGGCCAGGCTTATAAATGCCCTAGGGCAGATAGCCTAGTATGAACCTATGAACCTATGAACCTATATATATATATATATATATATATATATATATATATATATATATATAGATAGATAGATATAGCTATAGATATAGATATGCATACATATTTGTTGTATTTTGTGCAGTCTCCATGCCCTCCCTGTGATCGAGTGACATAAAAGACATGCAGGTAGGTGCGTGTGTGAATGGGTGTGCATTCCTTGAAGGTTGGGTGTCGGGCTGGCAACTCAGCACCGTAAAAATTCAGTGCCAATCATTAAAGGACCAGAGTTCCACTGTGGCAATCCCTAACTGGGAAAATCCGAAAGAGAAGAGAGATTTCTTTTGTTTGTACATTTTATTTCAACTTGCCTTGTATAAAGTTTTTTATTGTATTAATTATTAAACATCTTTAAAATGTTTAGAATATTTCCGGATATTTAATTAGATGTAATCTGTTCATGGGATCAATTTTCATTTAATTTACACTTGTATCAATATTGACTTTTCAACAGTTGACTCAGGTTCTGATGAATCCTGCTCTGTGTGGGGAGGAAAGTGCATTCATTTCATTGGATTGTGCTCAACTTTTTATTTTTGTCGTTTTATGTGGAGTGTGCTATGGTCAATAAACTCTTGTTGTGGAATATCCACGCTGGTGGTATATTATTTTTGGATGGACTGGTTGTATTCCTTACTGGTGGATTTCCTGCTCAGACAACTTTCATCTGATTTAAATTCCAGAGAATGCAGTTGTCCAAGTTAGCTCTAAACAAATCCATACATGTCAAAAACTAAAAATGTTACAAAAAAGTTAAAATGTGAAAGTCAATCAGCATGAATTTCTCTATGGATATATTTATATGTCATCTGGACATAATGCTAACTTTATACAGAGCAATTAATTTGATAATATGCACATTGACTTATTATAATTCTATAAATAAAAATTTATATTTCTATGACAATGCTAGATAGACCCTCAACTATCAGTGAGACTTTTGTTAGTGCAGACATGCTCTTCATTTTGCTGCAAATAGTATTGTGGATGTCACTTTCTTTTTGAGATATTTGTAAGATTATGAATGATGTGCATATTTAATGAACAAGTACATATAAATATCTACAAATTTGTACAAGTTGCACATCAACTATCAATGGAAAGTTTTTTCAGCATCACTGCAAGGTTTTTTCAGTATAGTAAAAACTTTAATTTGATACCGTGAAGTATCATATAACCCCCCTCTGTTTCATGTTATTAATATAATTATTAACAGATGATAGATTCATAATATTCTGGAAAATAATCCATATTTTCTCTGGTACAGAATACTTCACTTGATGAAGAGACATTCCTGACCTCTATACTGACTGGACATGTGAGATGCTGTTTTATAATTTGTCCAGATAGACAGTGCCTGAGATATTTACAAAAATATGATAGTGGTACAACTACCCATATTGCATTACCTATCGAGTATAAATATCTGGAAACTGGTAGCAGTCAGACAGCTGATATCAGTAACAAATTCCTAAACATTCCCAGAAATTCAGAAGGAACCGTAGTTCTTGTGGTAAGAGCTGCTGCAAAAGGCCCTTTTTCTACAGTGTGCAGAACTGTGATTCAGAGATGCATTAGCATCACTGAGGAAAGACCTCATTACTGGCTAGTTTACATGTCTCTGAAGTGCTGTTAAATACTACGAGTGCAGGTCAACACTTTCCTGTGGTAGTAAACAATGGTGGCTGACTCATTGTGTTTGAGCGGACAACTCAATGATCCACTCCCCCCGTACACCACACACGTCCACACACACACACACACACACACACACACACACACACACACACACACACACACACACAGAAATACACCCAGACACACACACACACACACACACACACACACACACACACACACACACACACACACACACACACACACACACACACACACACACACACACACACACACACACACACACACACTCATATGTATGCGCAAACACACACGCAGACACACACACACACGCATATGTACGTGCAAACACACAAACTCACACACATGCATGCACACACACATGCACATTTACATGCAAACACACACACTCACGCACATGCACGCACATGCACACACATGCACACATCTGCACACATACACACATGCATATGTATGCAAACACACACACACTCACACACATACACACACACACACACACACACACACACACACACACACACACACACACACACACACACGTACACACAAACACCACGCACCTCATATCAGTCTTTGTATTGTCAGAGTATTTCTGATGTCTCCTTTTCTTGTCATCATAAGTCACAAATAATTACAAAAATTCATTAATACCAGACATTAGAGTTTCATACTTCATATCTTTTGGTAAATGTATGTTAGTGCAAAGGCTGTTATTCTATGCAATGTCTGAGAGAAGTAATTAAAATATATCTCTGTGTCACTTTCCCACCATTAATTTTGGCTTTGTGTACATATCATGTACAACAAGGTTGAGAGGTATATTTTTTTGTTCCCTAAACCTCTCCTACACAAGTCATAAGCTGTTGCAGTCATTGAATAATGCCTGAGATCTTCAATGTTTGCTAAGAAATCTCTTGGTTAACATTACAGCATGTGAAACTGTTTCCTCTGTTATATTTTACTTTTTTTTTTTAAACATCTAAACTTTTTCTTCTTTCTTATATCCCTGGAGTCTAATGGTGGTGCAGAGGTGCAATATCCTCCACTAGAGGCTGAAATTCACTTTGCTGTATATAAGGTATGGTAATTATAGTGTCCCTGGTGTCTAAGTGCCTTTAAGGTATGCTGAAAATCTTCGTGTCTAATGCCCCTCCAACCCACATTAACCTTTGTATATACATCAACACCTTCTGCAAGGTTATTGTATCTCAGTCTTTATATGCAAAACCTGGGTACAGTGTCAATAACAATAGAATCTAGGATGGGCACCCATAAAGAGGTACTACTCTATATTTTCCAAGTCCATTTTGTGTTAGCTAGCTCTATATTTGCTTCCTGCCATATTTTTTTCTTTGTTTCAGGGTAGTTCCATTTTTTAAAAATAGTACTTTGAGTGCACAAGCTAAGACCAAAATAAATTGGTAAAATCTGAAGACCTAAATAGAATGACACCCGATGAAAAATGTCTAAAGGGGAGAACAGGGTAACCATACCTGAAGGGCTGGTTACAACCATCGCTAAAATATCCATATGATGTATACAAATTAAAATCCTGCTACTTATGAGTGTGTGCGACTATAGAGGCCCAACAGTTCCAACAATAATCTGGTCAGAAATGATACCAGCAAACAAAATATTGGAATGCCATTCTGGTTGAACCACACTCACTTTTTTTCTGGCAAACAGGAACTTTACCATTGTCAGTAGGCCAAACTCCAGGTCCTTATTACATCACCAATGAGTAATCTTGGTCTGGTATACAGCCCTCATATGTGTCCTATTGAGCTCACCCATTTCTTTGTGCAGTTCAATCAATGTATTAGATTGTGATAAGCTAGAGTACTGAGAAACTACAAACCTTGCCATCCTTGTACCCTACCTCCTGTGATCCAGTCAACTGAGGATGATTGCAGGAATTCTATCCTTAAAAGAGTGATGTGATGAAGAAATGTTTTACCAATTACTTGTGATATCTTGTACAAGGAGGTAAAGTTATTTCAACAGATTGCTATACCTTCCTACCATCTGAATGAGTAACTTATTAAGAGGAGTATGCATCCTCATCCATTCAATAATACTTTATTAGTCACAGCTTTTCCCAGGATTTGGATCCTATTTTGGATATGTACTCACCTCAAAGATCAGGGACTGCAATAATTCCTGAAATCTGTAAATGAGGCTAAACACAACACAAAGTGGAGAAGGCAGCCTGACTGAGTAATACACTTAGGGTGAAGGCCAGCACATATGTGCAATTCTCGGTCTCTGTAACCCACATATAGTTCAACCTTGCTAACCCCTGGAGTTTTATTTTTCCAAGTCAACCCTAATCAGGTCTGTAACAATTTACAAAATGTTGTTAGCAGAACCCATAATGCGCCTCTCATACTATAACATCAAATGAAGAATCAACACGCTGACTGTAGGATAATCATCCATGAAAGAAACATGAGACTTGTTCCAAGAATGACAGAGGGTCATCATGGTACCCAATGGCATAGTATATAATTATCATGGAAAATGACTTTCTTGTGTCATATAGTGACATAAAACTAAATACTTTTGAGTAGAGTCCACTTCCCTAAAACTGCTTAAATAACCAGGTGTGTCAAAGTTAACTGTGACATAAACAAATGTGTCCATGTTTATTTTCAGGCTTGACACCTTTCCATAAAGGACGATCATCCCTTTGATTTGCAAGTAGCAGTGTTTAGATCCATAATTATCGTGCAGCCAGGTTTTGAAGGAAGTATCATGTCAGCAATACAGAAGATCATATCTTGACTTTACCAACATAGAGGATTATGATTGGATGACTGATCAGAACTTGATTATTTTGTATTTGAAACATAAATGGCAAGACGCTCACCTATAGTGTGAAACTTGAGAGGTGAATCTTGGTATCCATGTCAAGTACACATAATATTGAGGTACAATTGGCTATCTGATTGTAGTGCATATTGATTTATCTGTTGCATGTGTTAGTAGCTATTGAAAAAAGTGGTGTTTTGACAGCTTTGAGAGCCAGTAATGCAGTTGAGAACTGCTGTACATATTTGCATATTCCCTGTTTAAGGGAAGCAGCTGGTTCCCAAACTGTCCCTATCCCCACCAAATATAATGAAAAATTTAAAAATAAACTGATTAATACTTACAAAAGATCACATTCTACCTACCTTAAGAGCATACTTAAGCAAACTAGCAAAGAGCTTAAGGGAGGTATTAAGAAGCTCAAAGCTGAGTGTGAACTTATAATTGTTGCTAAAACCAAAAATAACTAAAATCTTTCTTTATGACCATGAAGAAGTTAAGAACTAACACCCAACAATGGCTGGAGCTTATCCACAATAGGATTACACTTTCTCACTCCAAGGAAATAGCTAATGTCTTAGCTAACAAATTAATGCAAATTTTACTCCATCCACAGTTATAGCTGTTCCAGAGGTTCCGCAATCCCATCCACTCCCTTTAAATAATATAGAATAAAGTCTCACATCCCTCTCAAAATTATGAATGCTTCATCCTTGGGCCCTGATAATATACCAAGTTGCCTGATTATCAGTGCCAAATATAGTCTTTCTGAACCCCTGCTTAGGTTTTCTAATTTAAGCTTCTCTACCGGTTACATTCCTGAAGCCTGGAAAACAGCCATTGTAGTGCCACTACACAAGGGTGACCCAATCACAGACCCTGGAAAGTACAGACTCATTATTCTCACAAGTCTAATATGTAAAGCTATGGAGGACATTATGTCAGACCTCATTAATTTGGACATTGAAAATCTCTTATCTCTAAACTCTCATCATTTCAACTTTCTCAAAGGAAGGTCCTGCCTCTTTAACCTCATTAATTTCTTTGAAATAGTAAAAAAAAAAACAGTTAATTGTGTTTATGAAGTGCATACATCATATCAAGACCTGGCCAAAGCCTTTGACATTATTCCTCTTGGAGGCAGTATTGACAGACTTACAAATCTGAATATAAATCCTTATATTGTGCAGCAGATAGCTAAAGTTGTCTAACAGATCCCACATGTTTAGAGTGGCATGTGCCACTTCCAAAACAAAAAAAAAATATGAGTGGTATGCCTTAGGGCTCAATTTTGGGTCCTCTTCTATTTTGCATTTATTTCCCAGACTTTCAGACCAACACTCCTGGCCTGCGGTTAATTAACTTTACAAATAACTCTAAGTCAGATGTTGTTATTCGATCTTCAGCTGGCTCACAATTGCACCAACATGGGTTAGACTATGCTAACAACTGGTACAAGGACAATAGTCTCAAGTTACATGCAAGAAAATGCAGCATTGTTCATTTTGGCAAACAGAACAGTTTCATTTACATATAGATGATGCGTCCATCAAATCAGACACTGTTGTAAGAGATTTAGACACTCTTGCTAATAATTCCTTATCTTTTGACCAGCATGTCTCCAGAGTAGTGTAGAAAGCCTTTTATCTGGCTCATCCAATTTCCCAAGGCACATCTACCAAATACAGAAAAGTCTAAACTGCCCATTGCTTGTATGTTATCAGACCCATTAATGATATAATGCACCTTTTGGCATGTGGTTATCTAATTGTATCACACAACTTGAGAGGCCTCATCGATTCATAACTAAAAAGATCAATGTCCTCAATAAACTCAGTTATGCGGAAAGACTGTCAGGTCTTTCACTGTACAAAGTCCCTGCAGATGCCTTTGTGTAGATCTGTGCCTAGCCTTTCCAGCCATGGAAAATCCAACCTTATTTGACCTCCTATTCCTTTACATATCTAACGGCATATCAAATACTCAGTTAAAGGAACTAAACATTCATCAACAGTTAAATAGGACAAATTTGGCATGGTAGAGTCATATCCCAATATAGTCCTCAGTTCTGGAAAAAAAATTCCACTACATGTCAAGCTGAGTAGCACCCTTGACACTTTCAAGGTCAACCAAGATAATTGAATGAGCAGACTCCAATTCTCCCCTTGTTTGCCTTATCTTGCTCTCCTTGAAGCTAGAGGTAACTTTTGAATAGTTTTTTTTTTTTTTTTTTACTAAGCTTGTAATTGTCTGCAGACTGCTTGCCTACTACTTACCTATGGATGTATGAAGCTATGGTGAGTGTAATGTAGACAGCAGGCAGAAACAGAGTTTGAATTAACCCATTTTATGTACTGCTACTGTTTATACTTGCATATTAGTTGAATAATACCCTCGTTTAGTGACACTGTAGCAATAGTCGAGATGTTAACAGCATGGGGAGTGCTTAACAATTGTTAAGCACTCTTCTAAGTGTTGTTAAGGTTGGGTCTTGTGTTAAAGTAGCATTGAACCAGGATGCTATTTAACTATTTAAGTGTAATAGTGTCTCTTCCTGTACTGCAGTGTAGTAATGGATGGTTCCTTCCTTAACAAGGATAACTTGTTCAGAATTAGTTCACAATTACATGTGATTATGACTGACAGAAGAAGTTATTCCAATCTGTCAACAGTCATAATCTCATATATATATCTATATATATATATATATATATATATATATACAGTAATTTATTATTAATAAGGTAAAGGATGAGTACCATCAACAGGTCAGGGGATACTTTCCTTGCTTCACTGCTATAATGGATGTCATCTTCCTGGAACATATATGCTTGTTTATAACTAATATATATAGAACAGGATGTTTGTAGCATACGTTGCAAGTGAGTTTGAAAAAATGCAGTTTAGGCATCACTTTCATTCCATCTTGTCCTGAGACTTTAGACTTTTCAGTTACCTATAACTGTCATCTACTGGTCTTAAGAACCAAGGTACAAAAGACATTTTTTGTTATGGTCAAGGAGTCAGGTGCTAACTTAGTATGAAGACAACATACTACCCAAGCATACATTTTCTGATGATTCCTGTAATGTTTCAGACAGTATTTATTATGTGCTCAGTCTTTCTTTGCACTCAATCTTCTATCTAGCTCCTTGCATGCCTGATGTGACAAGCAGTAGTTCAGACATTTTAAATTTTGTGGCAATTTATAAGTAAATGAGTTACTGAATTCTTATTCTAATGGGTCTAATGACTTTGTTATGAAGCGAAGACCTGCACGAATGTATAGTTATTGTGTATGAACATTTATATAATTAACGTAGTCTCAGTTATAATTTATTTAGTAGAGAACTGTCTGATTTTGATCTACAGAAGCATTTAGGAGTGACATGGTAAGCAGGTACTGAGTCTTCTCTTATATTGTGACTTTCAAAGAATTCATCATTTACACAACAGAAGTAGTCCGGAGCTTGTTTTAATATTGTCAATGTGGGAGTTAAGTTGTAATTAACTTGATAAACAAGGGTTAAAAATTTAACATTGGATTGTAAAGGAACAATTATCTGATATTATCCAGTAAAAGGTCATTAATATTTAAAAACATGCACACTGATTACACAGCCCAATGAAATCCATCATTCACAATACAAACAAGTCTCAGCATTTACACTGCATAAAAACAAGTTATCATCCATGTAATCAATCTCTCAGTTTTCTCAATATTGAGAATAACACCACTAAATACCTGTATTCAATGAAATGCAGCTGCATGACTACTTATTTAAGCAAACTCAAATACACTTTTAGCATTTCTTTCATATTGGATGTAGCTGCATTTACTTTCCTCCTAAATGTGGATAAAGAAGAAATGCCAATATGATGTATACATAACCACGTAAAGATTAAAAGTTAAAATAGCAGCAAAAACATTTTGTTTCATACAACAATGCATCTCAACACTACCTCCAATAGTACTTTACAACACCCATAGAAGTATTCAAACACCATAATGGTATTTCTTCTTCTCTATAACATGACCATACAGAACAGAAACCTTTAGCTTCACTCACCAATAAAGTTAATTTAAAAAAATATGAACCTATGAATCTATGAACCTATGAACCTATGAAATGTAAAAGTCACTTTTAACTGCTTTTCCTCCTCATATTCAAATGTTATCTTTTTCTTTAAATTTCTGATGCTCACTGTTTTATAAATAATCCAGACTAGGTTCAAAAATGCTTAATTTGGTTACAATAAACCAATCAGTGTACAGATAAAAAAATAACTAATACATTAACAAGTGCTATCTGTTCTTCTATAAATTAATCAGTATAGAAAACTTCCAACAAACTTTAGCATACTTGTAAATATTTAAGTTAACTTCTCTTGCATGCTGCAAAATAACCATGATAAAACAGGTTAGGGTAATCTTGGCATATGAATGGACCATCAAGGCGCACAATAAAGCTCTCGGACAGGAGAAGCAAAAAACAACTTTAAAACAAAATAAATGATCTATGATTTTTATCATCAAAGTGGTGACAACATGGAACGAAAGAATTACATTATTCATGTATGTTTAGTATAATAGTCTTTTTCATGGATATACTGTTATAGTCAATCAATTACGACATTATCAGATTGACAGGTTTTTTAGTATAAATTGAGTTGATGAGTTTCATACCATCATCTGAGGAAGTTATCTAAATGAAAACAAATTGGTTTTAACATTCATGCCAATCGTTAATTTTGTATTAAAGTTGTTTTTCTGGTTCTACTGTCCTAGATCTTTATTGTGCGCCTTGAGGGTCTGTTCATTTTTTAATAGTGCAACTTTTGGACTTTTGGCTACTTTGTTGGTAATCTAGGTATATGTTAAGCAAAGCATACACTATATAATTTCTTTTGTATGTATATCAATCTGACAGCAACGTGCAAACAAACACCATTACTGCATTAAATTACAGTACAATAATTTTATCAAGTGAAAATCATGACTGCAGTACTTCAAGATCACTGCCCTAATGACAATACTCAAGGCTATATTGCCATATTGTAGCAGGAATCATTGCAATTTTCATGGCATGTTTGTTTACCAAACAACTATTTGACTTCTGTAACTGCACAGTGACTAAATAGATAATTATAAAAGTAGTAAATAACGCCCTACTAGAAGAAAAAAAAACAGGAGCACTATCGAAATCAACCTCATCCATTACTTTACTGGAAAAGGAAAGAAAAAATATGGACCTAAATTTCAATGTCATTAGTGAATATGAAATAAAAGAAATATTTAATAATATAACAGACACAAACAACATTCCTTCAACCAGCAAAAATGCAGTTGAAGCATGGCAACAGGAAGTACAACACTATAAAGAGTCCTGAAACATACAAGGTATCATTAGACCTGTATCTGAAAAAATATATTGAAAATATGAAAACTAATGAAAAACACCAAAAGGACAAGAAAAGACACACAGCAATACCATCATAAGAACTGCAAAACATGGAAGCACTAAAACAGGAGGGAAATAAAAAAAAACAAGATAAGCTACAAACATATTTGAAAGACTGACCAAAAAAAAAAATAAATAACGCAAGATCGACTTGCTCACTATTTATTATACCATAAATTTTAAACACAATACTAAGACAATTTTATTCTACTCTAAGAAAGACAAATGAATAAGAATGTCATATAAGTAGCTTTGTAGCTACACAAGCAGGACACGTCAGCTATATACATAATCTTTCATGTTTTGACATACAACTACCATTTGGAAGGTGAGAAAATGAAGATGTAAGAAACTTCATTCAAGACAGTTTGATCTTTAAAAGTCATGAAGATAAGACAGAATACATAACAAAAACTTCAGCAAACACACAAAAAAACATACAGAACACTGTAAAATCACTAAACAGTCCCTTTAAGGATTCTTGGTTGCAAACCCAACATACACATTGTGCCAAATCCAAAGCTTCAAGAAATATCTACAAAAGCTGCCACCCAATTCAAAACAATTATTTCTACACCCAAAGAGATATCCGCAACACATACTGGATAAAATGCAATCTTGGTTTACAACACAGCCAATAGGAATCAACTACTTATCAAAAATGCTACCTGGTCTATGCAAAGAAGCAAATCTCGAGATACACAAGCAACTGTTTACAAGCAACTGCTGTAATCTTATTGTCAGACTCAGAATGGAAGCAAGAGAAATAATGAGCATAACAGCATATGCAAGTGAAACATTACTATGCTAATAGCACTGGCCATCACTAAATAACTTTAAAATATGAGGAAAGATAATATCATGCACATACAAACAAAACCATAACAATCCAGCAAATCAACATACAACAAATGATGAGACAGAAGACACACCCAGAGAGAAAAAAATGAATCTCCTTAATACTGAGATGTCAAAGTACAAAGGTACATAGCAATCACCACAAACAAGGACAGAAAAATAATAAACTATGGAACAGTAAGCACCTACAACATTCAAAACCAATAAAACAAGTAAGTAAAACTTTACTTATATATGGCTTAAAAATCTATACCTAACAAAAATCAACACCTAAATAAACAAACCTAATATCATTACAGGCACTACATGAATAATAACAGAAGTCAGCAAATTAAGATAGAAAGACAAAAACAACAGAAACAAGACAGAGATATAAAAGGAAACAAAAGAACATGTAAAATAAACATTACAGAAAAAAAACGATATTTGAATTTCTTCATTTCACTTTCTATCTCTCTTTACTAAATATTATCACATTAAAAACAAAAAAAGGCAAAAATTCTATTATAATTACAACTTCCACTTTGGAACTCTTTTACCATACCAAAATGGAAGAATAGATCATTAGACACACAAAAAGAGCAAACAAAAGCAACAAGCACACAATATAGCACAAAACTAACACAACTGTATAATAGTAATAGCCCATGGCTGGGTGTAAGTTATACTGGGTTTACCCACTGTTGCCTTTGTTTGGTTACTCGGCTGATACCAACCACTGGTAAACCCAGATTTACCCACAGCCAACCATGTGTTATTGCTGACATATAACTGATGGACTTTTAGTTTGAATTTAGTTCTAATCAGACCAAATGCAAATATTTTAGGTATTTGCCATGTACATTATTTGGATGTGATCAAAGTTTTGAAAGACTGCCGGCCTTAAGTGATTAGATTTTATCCCAGTTCTGATTGTATGGTGATGGAAGCAAGGTATTCTAAATCTGTTGATGATCATCTATGGAACTTGACTTGCACTAGAGTCTTTGGAGATAACATACTATTAAATCTGTCTATTGCCATGAATAATATAAAAAGGTTTTATAACTTTTCTGAATTCTTTACCATCTGTAAAATATTCTGACAAATATACAATTCAAATAGTATGTAAATATGTTAAATATAGAAAAAAGCTCAGACAAAATGTCTAATAATCTTGTTTGAGAAATAATCCTTTAATTATACTTGTATAACACTATAATTTACAAATTGCCATTAAGAAAATATCACTTAGGTATAAATAAAATCAGTGTTTAAACTTTCAGTGCTAGACATTTTCATTTTAATGCCATATCCTAAGTATAAAATGCTGACAAATACATATTTATTACAGTTTTCTGAAAGTTATCTTTGAGGTAGATCATCTCATATAGTTGAGTAACACTGGAATTTTCTAGTGTTGATATCATAAAGGCATGCAAGGGTAATTCTTCCTAATTTAAATACCTTCCCTATACTTGGATGTATGAAGGGGCATGCCTCCCTCATGTTCCATATCCACACCCTTTCCTTGCTTAATATACCAACTTTATGTTTAGTTCCAAGATAATAGTTTAAGTTAGGACAATTATTTTTATTTGCTTTTTTTAGACATCTGAATTTGTACTATATTCCAATATCAACAACACTGGGCAATCCAGCATATTGTTTCTCCTGCTTATTTTGATATACAGTGTTAAAACGGATAAAGTCTGAAAACCTGTTTTAGTAGATTCATTTCACTAGAAGGGGTCAGATATTGCTAGATGAACAGTTTATTACTGGAAGTTGTTAGCAGACAATAAGCCCACAGTATTGTTTCTGTAAACAGAACATAAAAGTCTGACACATCTGGAATGTAGCCCCCATGCAAGCCAATTTCAATCACTGAAGTACTGATGCAAGATATGACAACATACCAAAAAGATTTTGAATGAAACCTGATACCACAGGGAATTCCATATCAAGTATTTTATTTTATGTTCTGTATTACTTTCTTCCCAGCCTTTTGCTTTATATTCTGCTAAGGCATCACTAAAGGATGGCTTTGATGATGGCATTGTGAAGGAAGGTAGGGGAAAAGGACCTAACACACAATAGTTTTCTGTGATTCATTTCTGGCCCTTTATACAATTGAAGTCACAATACTAGCATGTAAGTGGTCATACTGGTGATGAATTTGGAAACATGGAGGCAGTGTTGTGGCAGAACTGGAACTGTAAATGAATGTGGTGCTTTACCTGATCTCTTAAATCACATCTATGACATGATAATCCAGCTCATGAAGAGACAATGTGGTACCGAGCGCCGTCAGAAACTTACCTTTTATATTAGCACCTGGAAGCCATGACTAGTGATAACCTGAAGGGTCATTAGCCAACCCTCTATTCCCAAGAAATGGGAGTTGGCATGAGCATAGAAGGAAGATCATAGAATGAATGACTTCTACCTATTGGGAGTAGGGAATTTTACACGTTCCCAATAATTTTGTAGATCAGACAGAATTAGATCACAGAGGTGAAAGACATGTGATGGTGTATGCGTGTTACTGAGAATTTCATTGTATAGTCTACCAATGAGAAATGTAAATGTATACCTTACTGGTTTACACACAGAGGACTCTCAACTTTATTGGCTCAGTAGCAAAATACTGCTTCAGTCACTTCTAGAATAAGTCAGACCAACAATATATGCAAGACAATATGTAGCACAGAGAAGTCAGCCATCTTCAATCTGCTCTGCCTGGACGCTAGGTAAGGAAATTATACCACTTCTGGGTTCTACAAACTGCATACAGTAAGGTGACAGTGCTTAAGTCTGAGTGGGTAGAGTGTTTTCCTCAGATGTGTGGTAGGCATAAAACAAAAAAATAATGTACAATTACAGAAGAACTTGTGTAGCATGCATGTATGTGATATACTATGCACATATAATATAACATGGAGCAAAACCATAGTATAGTACTAATAACTTTACTGTGAATTCTAAACATATCAAAAATATTCCTTTATATTTGCCTTAGTAAAAGTGAATGGGAGTTACATTGCATTTACTTTGATAAGTTGCTCATTCCCTCCTCTAAAGTGATGTAGTGGCTCATATTATTTTCATGATGATTAATATATAATGAATAATTGAAAAAAAGGGTGGCCTAAGCATCTATTACATCACGTATGAGAAACTCAGCTGGGGGCAGCTGCTGTCCTATCACAGTAAATAAAGTCAGTCATAATTTGTAACTAGAAAAATACTGTTCTTTCTCCAACAGATATTAAATGAGTGAAAATAACTTCTTAGCATGTGCAAATTATAAATATCATGTCCACAATGCTTCCACATTTTGTTGTATAGCATGTGTTGTAGTTGCCATCCTACATACCTAATTTTGTGAATGTGAATGTCAGCATATTTGTAGATATCTTGTAACTTGTTTTAACTAGTATATATTTGCAACTTGATTTAATCGGCATTTTATTTATCATATTAGACGTTCTTGAATATCCTGCTATTTGTTCCACGATTTTGGTTTACAATATTACTAAAATTATTGCCCAGTGGATCTGGGTCATGGCTAAAAAGGGTCTGAGAACCAGCCCACCTACTTGGTTATCAAGCATAATAAATAAATAAATACATATATACAATACATGCATTTACACATGCATACTTGCATTTTGATACATTTAATTTCTGCACAATACTACATTTCTAAAAAGTAATTATTTATTTATATGATAGAGTGATAAAATGATTCACTGACTAAACTACTAATTTATTCTTGCCAGTCCAACACTTTAGATATTTAATTAAGTATTCAGGTGGTATTCACTGTCCTGGGTTTCACACCTGTATAGCAATTTTCCTTGAAGAGTGCCACTACATCTATATGCAAATATACTAAGCTCAGGTTGTGCACATTGACTAAGGAAATGCAAAGACATTTTGACAAACATCTCTACTTATGGCAAAAGTGCAAATACCTGAAGCTAAGAGTTAAGTATATGCGGAAGGACCATATGAAAGATGTAGGCTTTGTATGACTTTGAATATACCCGGATATTGTGGACAAAAGCTGCTATGTGCAGTCACGCTAAAAAGGCTTGAGGCAAGTAGCAGACTCTGCAGCTGTTACTAATAATATTTAAAAAAAAAAGGGTTTTGATATGTTTTATATAGTGGTATCCTTATGGGGACATCCTGTGGTTTTCACTAAAAAGTGGAAAGAGGAAGACTGGAAAGACTGAAAAACAGGAGACACAACAAACAGGGAATAGCAGAAGGAGCAAATCAAGATCCAGTCAAATCATTTAATGCACGCCCTCATCTGATACAGATAGGAATCACTGAAAGGGTTTAGACTTATCTTAGGCTCTTTATCTTAACAGCTCAGAGCTTGGCCTGGTGCCATCAAAAGTCTTGCATCATTTGAAGTGCCAGTACAAGAAAGCAAGAAAGAAGAAATAGTTACATGGATAACTTGCTATACACATCCGTGAGTCTTAGAAATAAATGCAAAAGGGTCTAATTTACATAGAAAACACATAAATGACACTGAACAAATAATTTTAACACCTCCATATTAACCTGTGATTACTCGAGTAAGGTGAAAAGAATTAGGAAACCGTGGACTTTTTTAATGTAAGAAAAAAATAATAGAAATATTGCAAATCAATATGAAACATTTCACAATTATGTAAGTTTATTGCTTTCAGTTCAAGAAATGTTTGCTTATTGATTTGATGGGCATATTACAATGGCTTAAGTGAATACTTTAAAGTTGTCATTTGTAAATGGAAAATCATTATAGCAGCAGTGGATATGATTTGTGATCACTAGGGAAATAATTAGTGATCATTAGGAAAATAATTTACTTCGGTGTCATTTATTGATTTTGCATACATGGTGGAAATGCATGTTGACTTATCATGCATGCATCTTTACTGGAAGATGTCTGAATGCCATTGTTGAATGAAAAATGACAGTATTATGAGTACAAGAAAGTGACAGAATCTAGGGAAAGGAGTGATCAGTTAACAAACTGATTATCTTACTAATGTGAATGCATTCACAATAGTGCAAACATTACTTCAGCATAAAATAACCACTATCCAAAAGCAAATTATTCTGAAACCACACAAAAGACCAGTGAAAACAGCTCTACTTTCCAAAATAAGAATTTAATAAAACCTTTAGTTGTCTCTCCTCTCCGGCTGCAAGCCTTTACAGGCTTGCAGCCGAGGCGCTAGGGAGAGGAGAGACAACTAAAAGGTTTTTATTAAATTCTTATTTTGGAAAGTAGAGCTGTTTTCACTGGTCTTTTGTGTGGTTTCAGAATTACTTCAGCATAACTTGTGTGGGTGCACTGAGACTCTGCATGAGTATATAATGATGAGGTTTGTTTCCTCTTATTTTTGTAAGGATGGCAGGTATGCTTTCATTGTTATGTTGTTTGAGTTATGATTACATCAAAAGGTTTTTGTGCATGAGTAGCATTTTTTTAGGTGCAATAATGATGCAAAACAAGGGATTGAAGTAGATAAAGGGCAAATTCAGCCATGAGGAAAACCACATTGTCATGGCAGCCCATAGGACATATGTCAAATATTTGTTTGATAATGGAGGTCCAAACAAACTGAGAGGGCAAAAGCCTGGAATCAATTTGTAATGGACATTAACCTGGTCATTAGAAGGAAGTGCAGATTAACACAGTGCAAGAACAGGGCAAATGATACGGTAGGACATCCTAGAGCCAAGGTGAGGCAGAATGAAATTGGTCATACCAGTATTGGAGGGGGGATGCAACACTCTTCACGCCAGATGAGGAACATGTCCTGTCCATTCATGGGGATGACTGTGACATAGAAGATGATGGGACTATAAGAATCAGAGGTTGTGTGGGCACTGGCTATTATCAAAGTCTAAAGCAGCACCAACATACGCCTGCGAGGAAGGTCGGTTTAAAAGCAGAAACATATAATTTTATTGATAATAGAATGTTGAAATGGAATGAGAACATTAAACACATGACAATTACTATTAATGGGTCAATTTTTCACATCTGCAAGGAATGACAATTTTTATTATTTATTTATTTTACATTTGTTGACCGGGCTAGTCTAACTGGATATATGTCCATTTTCAGTAGAGGCCCAGGGAGAAAAGCTCCAAGCATTAGCAGTGACAAAGAATACAATATATAGTATTAGTCAAGTAAGTTACAGTACATTCGCTATGTTGGTAAGAACAAAATAGTAATAAGTCATTTAGTAGTTTGAAGTTAATATCCAATTACAGAGAGATAAACAAAAATACATTTTTCTTTTTTGATTATAAATTACAAAGTTTTTTTTTTAGAATATAGATTACAAAGTAGGCATCAAAGAATAGTATGGAAGAGAAGTGTAGAGAGAGCAAGAGGGGGAATAAGATGTCAGTCAGGGTTAGAGCATGGACAAAGCCAGTGAGATTTAAAATGTTCTTTAAGATGTTTTTTAAATAGGAAAGTTGAGGCAAGGGTAGATAGTTCAGTAGGAAGCTGGTTCCAGTTTTTACCTACTGTGTTGGAGAAAAGTGAGTCCCCAGCTTTGTTTTTTGACTTAATAGTGGAAACAAGGAGCTTATTAGCTGAGTGTTGTGTTTCAATATTTTTGTATGGTGTAATCAGATTAGTGAGGATAGGGGTATTGTTAGGGTGATAAAGGATCTTTTGGATGATAACAAGTTGTTGACAAAGTAGTTGGTTTTGCAGTTCTAGCCATCCCAGTTGTTTGAGGTTGAGATAGTAGTGAGTTCTAAATGGGGTGCCAGTGGCAAATCTGGCTATATTATTATAACTGGTGGAAAGTTTGGTAAGGTCGTTCTTAGATAGATTGGTATATATCGCATAAGCATAGAACAGGGTAGAAATAAGGTGGGTCTGGGCAATAGTCATTCTGGCTGAAGGGGTAAGGAAGGGTTTGATTCTGTAAAGGGTGCCTAGTTTTTTGTTAACAGACTTTATTGTAGAATTAATGTGGTCATCATAGCTAAGGTTGTTATCAATTGTTACTCCTAGTAGATGGGTTGTAGTGTCTGGGTTTATGTTAGTTCCATTGTTTGAGGTTATTGTGAAGTACAGTTGAGGTGATTTTAGAGTCGGAGCAAAGAGCAATAATTTTGTTTTTTTGGGATTCAGGAGGAGGCAGTGTAGCATGAATCAATTTTCAACACTGTTGAATACAGTTTGATTGAGGGATTGGAGAGGCTATGATCTTGGCTGAACAAATTAAAGTACAGTCATCTGCATATTGTATGCAGGTGGCTTGAGGAATTTGGGTATGTAGATTGTTAATAAACAATGAAAAGAGTAGGGGTCCTAAGATGGAGCCTTGGGGTACTCCAATATTCACTGGGAGGGATGAAGAAAGATTATTATCCCAAAGTACTGCTTGCTGTCTGTTTCCAGGTAGGACTTAAACCATTGTAATGCTTGTGGGTCAAGTGATTGGGCTTTTAGTATGTCTATAAGTATGTTGTGGTTTACCATATCAAAGGCTTTTGAAAGGTCAATAAATAGTGCACAGGAAAACGTGTTATTGTTACGATTTTTGTTTATGGAGTCAGAAAAGGACAGCAGGGCAGTGGTTGTGCTATGGAATGGCCTGAAGCCATGTTGGCAGTTGGCAAGTAGATTATTTTGAAGAAGGTGGTCAAGTAGTTGTCTGTGAATGCATTTTTCCATTATCTTAGCTATTGGAGAGAGTAAGGCAATAGGCCGAAAGTTGGAGAGCTCAGTAGATGACCCACCTTTATGTAATGGGATGATGTGGGATACTTTCCATATGGCAGGAATTTTGCTTTCTAAAATAGTTCTATTTATAAGGATGGAGATGGAATAGGCTATGGCTTTTGCTGCAATTTGCAGGTATTCAGCTGGCAGACAGTCAGCAGATGGGGTGCAAGGTTTTAGTTTTTGAAGGAGGTTACAGATTAGGGATGTAGGTACAGGTTGTATTTGAAAGGTAGGAGAAGGAGTCTTAGTGGAATTTAATGGGGAAGTGGTCATAGGTGGTAGAGTATTGGCTAGGGTTTGAATGGCTTCAGTAAAGTAGTTATTAAAGGTGTTGGGAATCTGTTTGGAGTTATTATGGTTGAATCCTGCCGGGGCAGGAGTTGAAGAGTGTCCTAGCTGAAGAAGTTTGTTTATACTTGACCAGAATTTTTGTGGATTTTGTTGATGGGTTTGTTGGAGATAAAGGTGACACTCTTTTTTGTCTCTAAGAATATCTTTCTTGGTGGCATTTCTTAACTGTTTAAAGTAAAGGTGATCCGATGGACATTTGGAGGCTCTCCATTTAGCCCAGATTTTATTTCTAAGGAGGATGTTTTGCCTAGTTTGTTTTGTGAGCCAGGGGACAATTTTGGTTCTAATTCGGGAAGAGCGATAGGGTTGTGGTAATCCAGGATTTGAAGAAATTTAGTGTTAAAGTAGGTCACTGCTTCATCAAGTTGAAGATGAGACATTGGTGACCAGTCACATGCTTTCAGTTAATTTAGGAAGCTCTCTTGATTAAAAAATTTTTGGAGCGAGAGGTTTTAAAATTGTTAGTCGTTGGGATATGGACTCTTTGTTTAATAATGTAGGTTAGCATGTGGTCACTGATATAGTCAGGAAGGGTACCTGGTTTATAGGTATCAAGGTGGCTGTTTATAAGGATCCAGTCCAGGGTGGTTTCCTTACTGCTTGTCTTATGGATTCTAGAAGGAGTGGTTATAATTTATGAGAATCCATAAAGATTTATGTGGTTAGTTGGATTAGGGGAACTGCAGGTAACCCAGTTTATATTAAAGTCACCTAATATAATGGTCTCCTGAGGTAGATGGGTAGAGAGGTAACTAAGCATGTTTTCAAGAGTATTGGTGTTATTTCCAGGGGAGAGATATGTGAAAATTAGATAGACAAATTTGGAGTTGTTGATTTAAAGTTTGGCAGTAAGGGTTTCTGAATTGGTGTCTGGTGGTAGGAGTATATTGAAGGGTGATACTTGGAGTTTAGATTTGTACAAAATGGCTATACCTCCACCCTTTTTGGTTTTATGGTCACATCTTAGGATATTATAACCAGGAGGGGTAATCGCCTGGTTCAGAGTTGAGGGCTTTAGCCATGTCTCTGTAATACAGAGAATATCAAATAAGTGCACATATAAGAGTGCATGTAGGTGGGTTATTTTACTGTTTATGCTTCGAATGTTAAGCTGAGCTATCAGGAGAGAGTTAGGTGATTTAGTTAAGGTAGTGATAACATGCAATGTTTGGTTGTGTAAGTTATTGGGATTATCAGTAATAGGGCCAGGGTTTGGGTGAATATCACCATCTAATAGGGGGTGTAGATGAGGATATTGTACAAATTTAAAGAATTTGTCGTAATTATTTGAGCTTTTTTTGATAAGGGAGTAAGTAAGATGGGTAGCTCTATGATATTTTGGTAATATATAGATAGAGGTGGAGGTTACATTACTGTGGTTGAGGGAGTAGAAGAAAGAAGATGGTAGAGTTTGATGGGAGTGGTGGTGCTGTTCAGGAAGAGAAGAATGTTCAAAGAAGGTTAGAGTGTATGGTATAGTAAGAGAAGCAAGAGTTGTAGTCAAGAGTAGGATGTTTGTGAGTATAGACTTGTGTGTTGGGGCCATTGGGATGTGTAGATAAATGGTTAGAGTAGGTTGTGAGAGGGAGTATAGTAAATAAAAGGAGAGAGTGCTATAATAGGTTGAGTAGGTAGGAAGTGCCTAATTAAGTAAATAGAATTGGTTGTAAGAGAGAGTGCTATAAATAATAATCAGTACAGGATGAGATGTAGGGAGGTGAGGGAGTAGGACAAGAAAGGTAGGAAGAGATAGTGCTATAGGAAATAATCAGCACAGGATGAGGTGTAGGGATGAGAGGGAGTAGGCCAAGAAGGCATTGTACATCACAAGTGTCCCCCACACCTCCTTAGTCTGCACACTGTAGTGTATGCTACATCTTTATTGGCAATTTTTTCAAAATGTTTTTGCAGAGTCAACAGTAGAAGCAAACAGCTCCATTAAACTAATACTTTTATAATTCACCATTCATCTCTCATGACAGTCCTCTTCAAAATCATTTGCACCATTACCTAGCCTGTCTTATGGAAATGTGTATGACATGTTTGACCTTGACCTACTGTGATTGAAGTATGGCATTTCTGTTACTTACAGTTTGACCTTCACACATACACACGCAAGTCAATGTTTAACTCAAAAGGAAATAACTTATATATATATATATATATATATATATATATATATATATATATATATATATATATATATATATATATATATATATATATATATATATATATATAAAAGGTTGGGGTGGGGCACTTCACACTTTTAACTGTATGCATTCCATTCCTGTAACGGTACTGCTTAAAACATCATAGAACTGTGGAAATAAAGCTGTATGTCATAACATAAGATTACAGTCATTAACATAATTAATGCTCTATGCAGTACTATTGTTACCTACAGCTTAAAAGTAGTAATTCACAAAAATGTTCAGGGAAACACTAATAATGAAGAAAAACTAATACTAAAATAAAAAATTAATATGAGTATCCTGCCATGTAAACAGACACTTCACCCTCACCGCAACACAAATGATGATATTTTTGTCTCTGAGGCCACAAATTATTGTGTATAACAAAATCAATTAGACTGATATGCAGTACTTTAACAGACAACATAGTTCAGTATGAGGAAGCATTGCATAATATAAAAAAATATGATATGTTTTCATTTATTTGCAAGATATAAACTCATGTTAAGTACTGAAGTAACACTTTTTAGTCACTCTACCACTTAAGGACATTCAGTATATGCATACTTAGGTATACCACCTCTGCAAAATACATTGTGCAAAACAACAAAAATGTGATTATTTCTTATATGATGCCCTATGACATCAATGAACCAGAAGCAGTGAGCACTCAAGCAAGACTTTTACAAACAACAATATGAGTACCTGTTCTGAAATAAAAAAGTTCATTATTTAATGATGAAAAGGAATATCTGATGATCAGTGACAGCAGACCATCCTTTACTTGTGCAACAATATGTTGTGCACAACCTTACCATATGGGATCCCTTACTACTGTTGCTGGCTGGTCACCATTAAACATAATGGGACTGGAGCTGGGAGCTGCATTGACAGCATGGGTCACTTCAATACCAGACTGGAACATGATTAAGTTGTGCAGAATGCAACATGTAGTAAACATCCTGCATGCGATAGCTGGGTCATGCTGAAGGGCAAACCCAGATTCATCCAGTCACCTGAAATGACTGTTCAAGAGGCCAAATCCCCTCTCGATGAGAATACAGGTCTGGGGCAGGGCTGTGCTGAAGTTCTTCTGCAGCTTCACTTGGATTTCATACTGGTGTCATGAGAGATGGGTCTACTGGATATCCAGCATTACCTTACGAAAAGAAAAGAAAAGAGAGCAAAGTGTGTGTGTGTGGGGGGGGGGGGGGTACAAAACAAAGAATTCATGGTTTAGTATTCTGTAATGTATTTTACAATGAATGACTACTTAAATGAAAAAGAAAAAAAAAAACATTTTCCATTTTCTAACAAAATGACCACTGGGCATCTTACCATTCAGGAAGAGTGAGCTTGTTTGTCAAATATGAAAATCATGTGCATTGTCATGTTGGTGCTGTACCCCATAAATCACACACTACCTGCAAATTGATGGAATGGAATCCCTTCCTATTGTTGTAGCAGTCCCCCTATAGACCAGGAGGGGCCTAATTACAACATGTATGAAATCTGTTGCACCACGTATCTCAGGTAAATGTGCCACCCCATTAATTGTACACAAAGTCTGGACTCAGTTCTTAGGTTGTTGTTGTTTGTCTTTTCCCGGTTAGGGGTCACCACAGCGGAACTCCAGTCCGCTTATAATTGGCAGTAGATTTTAATGAATGCTGAGGTGACAGCTCGACATTCAACCTTCAACAAAGGCACGTTCATTTATGCATATCGTTCGAATGCCACCCATCCGCGGGGAGGACATGTAGACTCCCTACAGAAGGCACTCCGCGCACTCCAGCCGAGAATCGAACCGGAGAACCTTTTGCTGTGAGGCAACAATGCTACCGCTGCACAACCGCAGATCTTATGACTCAGATGTACTGATCTGCCAAGAGTACATCCAGAAAATGGCATAATATCCTCAACGCAGAAGCATGTGAGATACCCAGTCTGTCCCCAGTCCTTCTCTGAAAGGTCAACGCAGCAAGCATAGTGAGTGCCATACATGCCTTTGAATCTACAGGGATAGGAAGACTACGCATCCCCCAACTGCCCCTGTGGAGAGCATACATACTTAATAAGACCTTACAATATCCCTGTCTACTCTGAACCTATCAAGTATCTCCTGAAAGTTGAAATTATAATGAGTTATTCTCAGCCTAAATCTCTGCTTTAATGGCCAGAGAGCACCGTTCAGCATAAGCGGTTTTGGTTCTGCCAAGACAAGCAGCTCACACTAGGAAATAGGCTTTTAAAACAAATCTGCAAATAGCACAGAAAGACGTGGAACTTTGACTGTACAACAAGTAGGTAGGAGAAGACTTCATTAACATTTGCAATGTTACATAATTTGTCATTTGAATCTCATTATGACTTTTGCATACTTATGGCCATTTCATGTTAGTGTAAGTGGCCTTTATGAATTACAGATGTGCCGTGCTCATTCATGGAAAAGTAAATATCCTCACACTCATGAAGCGACTATGAATAGCAGCCTTTCTTTTTGTTCATTAATTTTTATGTGTGAAACAAAACTGAATATATTTTGAATCACAGGTATGTCTTCAAATTTTATTGCTAATAATTTTCTAAAATAGGAATGGGAATATGACGTGGAATTCAATATAATAAAAGAAACCTAATTATGTTTTAATTAAAATAAAACTGACTGCAAACCTCTAAGTAAAAGTTTGTATTGTTAGCAAACATCAGGTAAATGGGCATCTTATTGTATGCAGTAAGTGTATCTTCTAAATTTATTTTGCTTTCTCTGGATTTTTCATTAATTATTATATTCTATTCTTTCAATAACCCTATGTATCATGTTAAAAATGTAGGAAGCTGTAAATCCTTAATTTGCATTAGTTAGGGACATTGCATTTTTAAATAAAGTAATCCATGTAATCCACTGATAAACATATACAAAATGAGTCAAAGCATGCAAACACAATTGCTCATACACAGAGATGATAGCAGTTACCAGCCAGTAGTAATTTGACTCAGCATATTTTTTTACAATTTAAGACTCACATAGATGACTTTCTTTTCTACTGCATTCAATTATATTTGTTTCAATAAACATTTAAAACTGAATTAGCCTGGCTCAAATACCTCTTGTGACAATGTGTTCTAGAATACTGTATGGTTGGCTATACAACATCACTTCTTTATTACAACCTTCAATTTTCCCACTGCCCACCCCCAACACTGTCGTATATTCTACCTTCTTCCTACCTAGTCATCTCTACCTGACTCATTCTTACTACTGTAATGAAATGAGCATTTAATATAGTCACTTGGCTGTTTCTTTATCCATCACATGATTGTGCAGCTTCTTGACATGTCTTATATCAGTTTAATTATGTCATGATTTTGATAACATTATATTTCAAAATTCTTGCCTATCTGTGCCATTTTTACATGAAATACATCTATATGCATATCCAGCCATCTATATCTATATCTATATCTAGATCTATATCTAGCTCTATATCTATATCCATATAATATACATGTATTCTCATGTTTCTCATGTTCTGTTGCATCTGTCTGCACTAACACTGAACTTTGCGTTTCAGAATTTATGTTAAATAAAAACAAAATCTCTGTTAAGTTATATTAGACAAGTATTTATGTGATTGCTAACAACTTAAGACTCGAAAATCCAAATGTCAATGTTATGCCCAAGCTCTGTCATAACAGAAGGGATTGTGTAGACATACAAAGTACTCAAGTAGGGCCAGCAGGAATCAGCCATGGATATAACAGATGCAGCATTGATTTACTGATTTTACTCCCAGCCTTATTATGCTTCTATTACTCATGCAAGCAATTTCACTTCTGATGGTGCGCATTCAAAGTCAGTTAATATGGTGTGCCAGAGGTAGTCTCAGGGCTTTATCCAAAAGTCAAATGCTTCTGAAAACTGCATGAATTTAATTTATTCTCAATAGCTGAACATTATCATGTTAACAAAGCAAAGCAGTTTTTTATTGTGTAAGAAAGAGTGTATAGTGAGTAATTTATCTTGCTTTTCTATTCAATTAAGCACATCGAAGGAACTAATGGCTGGTCACTGATGTGAATCAACAAACAAAACTGAATCAATTTCTTCTCAACTTTATTTATGTAAAGCATATGCAAAGTCTTGGAACGTAAATGCCTTTTTTGTGTGTGTGTGTGATTGTTTTTTTTTTTTTTTTTTTTTTTAATTTTTGCATTTTATATCTTGTGCATGTTATAATGAAAAGCAGGAACATTTAAATTATCTCTCAATATTTCTAGAGATCACAGTGATATATAAATGCACCATTCCAGAATTTTCTAAACCTTTTATTTCCTGTGAATAAAAAATAGATGCATTTTTATTTGCATCCCATGTTAGAGAAAGGGTTACAATATTTTCAAAGTAAATTTTCTCGACTTCTCAGGATAACACTAGTATACCGAAACCATAGCTTAAAACAAATACATGGCAGATTGAAGACTAACGGAGGAAGACAGTCTGAGAATAAGATTTCAGTGAACTAGTGACATGATACACAGAAAGGCAAATAGAAAGATCCCTAAAATTAGAATTTTGCATCTGTAGAACACTCAGGTCAACACTATGAGCAGTAGTCTAGCTGGGGGGGGGGGGGTCTACCATGGGCAGTATTTACTTTTTTACTTCACTTGCTGAGGGACTGTCACATTTACTTTTAATTAAAAATATACTGCTTTTGTTTTTAAGAGCATACTTCTTTAAGAACAGTCCAGGTGCACACACCTGTCGCTTCATGTCTGTGTGTGCATTCTTCTTCTTCTTTATGCTTTACCCAATTAGGGGCTACCACAGTGTATCACTTGTCTGCTCATGATTGGCAGTGGAGTGTTACGGTGTTGAGTTGCCAGCCCAGCACCCAACCTTCCACAGAAGGCACACACATGCACGTACTCATGCCTAGGGACAGTTTAGAGTGTCCAACCCACCTACAGCATTTCTTTGGGATGTGGGAGGAAACCAGAGCACCCAGAGGAAACCCACGTGACCACACGGAGGACATGCAGCTTCCGCACAGAAGGCACCCCAACTGAGAATCGAGCCAGAGAACCACTTGCTGTGAGGTGGCAACACTAACTGCTGCACCACCGCGGCCACCCTGTCTGTGCATCTGTGCATGCACTGTTGCACAGATATCCTGTTTTTTCCTTTCCACCTGTACACAATTTTAAATTCAAGGAGATGCCCCCTTATGTTGCTGTATGCATCTATCTATTTCCTATAGCCTGTCCACCTCATCTTTTATCAGTACAGCATATAGGTAAGCTCTGCCACCTTGTCTATGAAGTATTTTATGAGGATTTCTTCAATGATAGGATCGATATCAATCCCATTTTTTTGCAGCGACATCCGATTACTGGATGTGATACATCTCTCTCTGGCTCTATACATACCAAATAAAAGAACTAATTAAGTAGCCATGCCATGTAGTACATCTTTCTGTCCTTCTGCTTCATTATACCTTTTTCTGTCTTTCCGTACTTCCTTTTAAATCAATAAAGTACTGTTTCTCATTTTGTGATTGATTTCAAAGTTCCTCACTTTTGGCTTTACTTTTCTGAATATTTTGCATGCTTTCTTCTAGTGTCTCTGTGGTCTGCCTTCATCCTTCTATTTTTTCAGTATGCAACTTTTTCCCTAACATTTTGACACTTAATAATTGCGTTGATTCTTCCCTTTCTTTTTGATGCACATATTTACTACATATTAAGATCTGCTACTTCTGTAAAAAGGACTGTTTTGTCTTGGCAGTTTGGCACACACGGTTACAACTATGATCCTTGAATGAATTTTATCTGATAGAACCGAGTTCAATTCTTTCATACATCATCTGTAGACTATGTGGTTCCAAGTAGTCCAGTTATCTGACCAGTGTTCCTAGACCGCATTTATTCCCACTTAACAAATATCATTAACTAGCATCTCCAATTCTTTCATTGATGTTTGTTACAGCTTTCCTAATGTACTGTATTTTAAAATGAAGGTTTATAGGGCCAGGTATTACATAGTCTAAACTTGTGTGAGTCTAGGCTCAATGCCCTCAATTTATATCTATAATTAATTGGAGGGGAGTCCAGAGGTAAAATAATGAGCAGAAATAGCATGCCTGATTAACAGTTTGAAATGTATGCCACCCATAGCTGGCCTTAGGCATAGGCCAACTAGATGCCCATCTAGGGTACCGCTCTAGCAATGGCACTTTTCCAGTACTTATTTGTTTATTTTTTGTAGTAAAGAAATTATTCCTTTAAAATGTATTAAATGAATATATGAAAAGCTGAAGAGAAGACAATTTGTGAGAAAAATGAAGAAAAAAAGATAATCTGGATTGTGTAGGTAGACCAGGATGGGAACACCAGGTGGTGTGAGAGGTGGTGCTGTGGAGTCCTTTTGCCTAGCACACCAGTTGACCAAAGGCCGGCCCTGATGCCACCTCTGTTAGGGATGAGAAAGAAAGCCCTTATTATGGCCTAGTAGACTTGACTCAAGAAGGTGAATGAAAGAGCACATGCATGTTTGCATGGTCCTAAATATGCATGCAAGGGGCCTATGATTTGAAAACAGCCCAAAGGTAAAGTTTATCTACCACTGTCCAGATGTGTTTTCTTTGAATGTAGGTTGCAATGCTGTTTCGTAAATGTGAGTTGCAAGGGCAGAAAAGTTTTAATGCTAAATCTGTTTTCATCGTGAGACTGTTTTGCTTTGTAGCAAATGTCTATCAGTGTCTGTGCTATAAAATTTAAAATAAAACTTTTAAATTAAATCCAATAATCATTGTAGAAGTAAAGCAGAAAACACTATGCACATTACAGTGTTTATGGTAAATGAGGATAAATAGCCAAGTAATGGAACACTGGAATGGCTGTGTGTGTGTGTGTGTGTGTGGGGGGGGGGGCTGTGTATGTGGGGCACCGTTTTACCATGATTTTGTGAGGAGGGAGGAGAGGCAAACTCAATGTCAGCCGCAAATGGCACAAACTATTGCTATGCCACTGACTAGGAGAGTCAAAATGTTTTATGTCTGTTCAGTAACAGTGGAATGTTGAATTTGCAATACTGAATACTGTACACTGTGATTTCTTCTAGCTTATATTTCTCATGAATCTCCTACATATTATTACAGATATGGTGTGGAATATACTCCCACATCCATGCTGTTCCTCACTGCCAGCTGTCAGTGAGTTACTTTTTTATGATACATAATAAGGTGTCATGTTGTTAGATGTGAATGTAAATGCATACAATGTCTGTACATGTCATAGTACCTGGATCATACAGATGATGCAATGCAACTGTACATCGTTATTGCTCTGTACTTCAAGCCCATATATTCTGAATTGGGCACTCCAGTGCCAACTAAATGTTGCATGAAAAATCATCCCTTATGTATTTGTGGACACTTCCTGACATATTTCATATCCCAACTTGTAACATAAAATACAAATATGGCACAGCTAAAGTTTATCTCATTTTCTTTGACTATCCCTCATATTCAGTAATCTCTGTGCAGAGCCTACACAGAGTTTACATATTTGTGGGACAGTGTGAGGCATGAGCAGTGTGCAATGAAGATTAATGAGGCATGGCATGCCTAAGCTGGCAGTGAAACTTCATAAGTGACCATGGATAGCAATTTCATGTAAAGGACAGCATCTATGATGTGCAGATTTGTGAGGAATGCCACAATGATCACCAGGGCTTTAAATATTGTGAAACCTTTTCAGTGAACTCAGACAGCAATTCCATGTGAGGAAGAACACCTACCATGTGTGAATTTGCACGCAATGCCACAGTGAACACCAGGGGTTTTACAAACAGCTGTCACTGTGTTAGCACAACACATCTGCACAGAGGCCAACTTAATGATAGGACAACCAATAGTAGGGACATATTTGGCATAGATGTCACATAGAAATGTATTAGAATGTAACACTCACAACCTCTTAGAGTGACAAATGTGGACAAAGCCATAATAATTGTAGGATAAAGGGTCAGAAATAGAGACAGGAAGATGATAGAATATATAGGTTGTACATTAGCATGAACATTCTGTAGAGCATGAAATTTGAAACTCAAGTGTCAGTTATCAGTTTCGGACTGCATTCTCCAATGACATGCCAATGATTTGCAAGGAAAAATGTTATGAGGAAAAGATCACAAATATGAGACAAAAAAAAAATGAACATTCTGTACAGATCAGGACAGTTAAGAGGTATGCAGTCAAATATATGTATTTATTGAGTCACATCAGTCCAGAGATCATCTCGGTGGTATAGCAGGAAGCCACATATTTGTTAATGAAAACATCTGGACATCCTGGGAATATATGGACAGTTGAGAGGAATGTGAAATATATGGTCCAAACACAGTGCAAGACCACATACCTACAGTGCAGAGTATTGTGATATCCCATTCCTGGAATTCTGTACTAAAAGCTGTATTAATGATTGTAACAGGACATGGGACTGCCATGTAAAGTGTGTGTATGGAATAGGGAAACACAAATAAATTGTAGGAATGAACACAGGGAAAGAGAAGAAATGAAACTCCCGCATGTACAGCAGAGGAGGGCATGTCAATGGGAGATGGTTGTAGCAACAACACAAAGCAAATATCTATATGGTCCACTACTGACTGTACAGTGAAAATGTGTTGTCCGTGACTAGCACACAAGGTGACATAACAATGGGGAGGATGTATGTGTGAGATAAGCATCCTTTGATAAATAATACATATGACATCTATTATGGATCTGATATACAACTGGGGTAGGGTGCATACTGGAAAGATGTGCAAACTGATATACCTGAATATGAGTGCACTCTCAGCAGAGATTTTCAGCAATGGGCCACAGGTAAAGGAACATAGCAAACATTACAAGAACAAACCACAATCATAGACAATATCAGAATAATACCACTGCACACACACACATACACACACATACACACACACACACACACACACACACACACACACACACACACACACACACACACACACACACTTGACAACTATTATGATACATTTACACTCTATGAGGGTCACCACACATATTGTCCTGGTACTGTAATGTCTGCAGGGAGATGTTAGAAGGGGCACTGCTATACTTGCATGTGACAATATGGTCAATACAGGCTACTTGCCTTGCATGCATGGCATATATCTATAGCAAAACCCACAGTACCATGAATGCTATACATGCCATTAATGTTGTAAAACACCTATATATGCAGTGTGTGCAAAACCTGAACAGGTGGCACACATGCATCTGATGTAACAACTCTCAAAGTCCAAGAACAGCTCATCAAGAGCCCAGACAAAATATCCCAGGATGCTGTCTAAATAGCATGAAACATGACCTATCAGACCCTCTGGAATTGCTATTTAACTGTAGCCTCCAAACTGGCTATGTGCCTCATGAATGGAGAATAGCAACAATCATCCCTCTGCACAAAGGTGACCCACCTACAGACCCTGGAAACTAAAGACCCATAAGTGTCACAAGTCTTATATATAAAGTCACGGAAAGAATTATAATGTAAATAATCAGCAGTGATATAGTAAACCTCCAGACACTGGACCCAACCCAGTTTGGTTTTGTCAATGGCAGGACATGGCTACTCAACCTGGTGGACTTCTTTGAGGTCACTAAAGTAATGGATGAGGGCAAAATCTTTCACACTGCCTACCTTCACCTGGCCAAGGCATTTGACACAATACCCAATGCAGACATTGTTGATAAACTCAAGAGGTCAGGTACAAACACGTATATCACTCAGTGGATAGGCAACTGCCTCACATACAGGACTCATGGAGTTAGAATTGGGAAGTCCACCTGTACAAAGAGGTAAGTCACAAGTGTAGTCCCTCGGGGATCTGTCCTTCGACCACTCCTTTCTGGCACTTACTTCTCTGAAGTCAAGGTCAATGTCAATTATCTCTGGCTGACTGCAGATGATTCCAAATTAGGAGCTGTCATTGAATTCCACACTGACACAAATGTTCCCGAGGAAGGGCTAACACATAGAAACAACTGTTGTCAGAGCAATGGACTAAAACTAAATGACAAGAAATGCATAAAAGTATCTGTCAGGAAATCATCCACCCCTGGTAACTATCATATTGACAACATGTGTCTTAGAGTTGACCCAGTAGTTATGGACACACATAGACAGTAATCTAGCCTTTGAACATCACATGTCTACAGTAGTAAGTAAGTCAATCTATGCTGTGCAACTTATAAACAAAGGTATGGCATCTATGTCCAAGGAAGTCATTATCTCATTGCGTTCCATATTCATCGGACCCATCATTGAGTAGAATACCTTTGATATGTACCTAACCAGATATATCCAATAACTGGAATGTCCACAGAAGTTCCTCACTAAAAGAATACAGGGCATAAGTAAAATGTCCTGTGCAGACTGCCTCAAGTTCCTATCCTGTATTCTGTCTCCTGCAGGCTTTGGAGGGGAGATCGATGCCTGGCACAAAGGGCATTGTCAGTCTCCACTCTGATGGACCTCTAGCATATCCACAAAATAAACAGCACCAGAATTGACCATTCTAAAGACTTAAACTTTGCCTGTGATATAAATAGTACCTGCTGGAGAGATGGGGATGTATCCCAGAAACTACCCTGTCTCTGGAACAAGCTCCTCATCCATGTGAAGCAGAGTTCCTCCCAAACCCATTTGAAGTGCAACTTGGACAATTGGATTGGAAACAGGAAATTCATCCCTGGTTTGGCACTTATGTCTCTAATGGACACAAACAACCTGTAAATGATTCTCCCAGGCCCCTGCTTGTAAATGTTTACTCTCACAAGTCTCTGCTTACACTTATCAAGGGTATCAGAACTTGTCAGAGATTTGGGATGCATGGCTAGGCTTAAAAACTGCCTTGCGGTCATTAGCCTAGTAAACACCTATGAACCTATTGTTGTTCCTCACCATCAAACAGTTATGCATATTCCCCTGAAAGAATACCTAGGTATGGCCAATAAGCTGTGTGACATTGCATTGTGACAAAGGTGGTACACTTCAGTTACGCATCACTGGAAGATGTGTAGGGAGGTGCATGAAGAAGGGTGCATTGTGCACAGTTATTGTTGTGATGAAGTCTGGGAACCATGAAGTTATTATGGCCTTTGGTTGGCATATTCTTCACGTATGCAGTACTTGTGCTACATTCAAGGAAGTAGTCAGCACTGTGACTACATGCTGGTGGATGTACCCCTTACCCTGTACCTGAGAACACAGGTCACATACTTATGGGGATGATTATAGGGTGTGGTGTCTACATTAAACTTCGGTGGTGTGTCATGGCTGTGGAAGCAGTCTCTGGTATGATTTGATATTTTCTGTATTACACTAATATCACATTTGGAGTCAATGATTCCACACAGGCTGTAAAACTTCAGGCAGCTGTTTGGACACAGCTAGTGTATGTCATCTGTGATGTCCATCACTGAACTAATGAGCAGGAAAGGGCCTAGCAGACATCCCTGATGTACTGACCAGATCACTGGACCTGAGATACATGTCATGTTATGCATTCCAACAAAATAAGATGACATACACTGGTCTAACCATTTGGTGATATAGCTGTTTATGGCCATATATGACAGTGTTGACCTAATACCTCAGTGGGGATTTTTATCAAATGCCTTGACCTGTTCAAGTTCCACATGATGACACTGTTGTCATCATTCATGCCCTCTATGACCTCTTTGAGGTTATCTATCAGGTGTAATGGACCTGACGTAGCAGTAACAACTCACACAGGTCTGTTGCATACACCTGGAATATTACTAGTGTACATGTAGAGGTGGTCCATGATGACATGTTGGTCTACCTTACAGTTGTGGAGAGTCAGGATGTCTCTATACATGCATGCATCAGGTACTACACCCCCAACTCTGGTGAATGCATGTTGATGTACACCCTTGTATGGAACATAGGTCATGTGGAGGGTGTATTGAACTGTGTATTCAACCATATCAGGAAGGTGTATGTGCTGGGTCATGCCATAGGTGATCTGTGATGTTGTCACAGCACATTGATTCCATATGATAGGCCTGGATATAGGTAAGACAGTCCATACTGCCTATTGTGATCTGGCCTAAGGTTTTGACACAATCAGACATGCAGGTATCATTGAGATAAACCCCAAGATGGGGATTAAATGCTATGTTAGTTGATGGGTAAAAAATTGGCTCATGGAAAGAACATGTCATGTGAAAGTGGTGAATCAGCCTGTACCAGTAGAGCTTTCACCACTGGCAAATCCCAGGGATCTCTGCTTGGCCCTTCACTGTTTGAATTGTATTTCTCAACAGCTCAGGCAAAAGTATATAGCCTTTGCCTTACTAGTTTGCTGATTCTTGCATATTGTGTGCAATCATTGAGTCCACCAGTGGTGATAACATAGTACGGGCAAATGATCTGCAAATAAATGCAGAAATTTGTGTTTGTAATGTTGTCTATCTGAAAAGTGGAGTTCCATGTTAATCACAGCATTGAAGGCAGTCCTGCTATGCAGAAACCCAGTGATGCAAGCACTGGGAAACCATTTAGACAGTAATCTGAACTTTGACCATCAACTGCATACGCTGCTATTGAAAGCCTATGTTGGGAACATTCTAAGTTATGCCATCATACTGATATCTTAGGATTGTATGACAGCACTGTAGCCAACCCTTATTGCAGCACTAATAGAGTATAATGCTCTTTTCTATATGTACCTCACCAGACACGTGTAGCAGCTGGAGGGACCACATGGCTTTCTCAAGGTACGCACCATGCCATGATGTATGTGGATAGATTGAATTCATGTCACTGTAAACTTTAATGTATAGGATGAAGTGACTTCTGCCTGAGCCTGCCCTGGTGGGAGTACTGCATATCCAAAAATTTGATATTGAAGAGACAATAACAGTGTCCTACATGCTGGTATAAAATGCTCTCTGTAATGCCAAGCAACAGGTCACAGACACACACACTTGACTGCAATGTGAATAGAATCCCTACCAATGAAAGTACACAGACTACAGAATACAGCATTTTACACAAGCACCAAAGTTCAGGTCCTACTTGGAGTGTGTCAGACTACACTTTAAAGCTGATGACATCAGCAGTGTCTGTTGAGGAGAAGATAACAGCATCTGACATGCTGGTATAAAATCTGCTCTGTAATATCAAGCAACAACTCACACTGTCACACAGTTGACTCCAGTGAGAATAAAACCTGTACCTATCTACATACACAGATTACAGAACATAGTACTTTATGCAAGCGCCACAGCTCACATTCAGCAGGGAGTGTGTCAGACAACAATTTATAGCTGATGACATCAGCAGTGTCTGTTGAGGAGAAGATAGTGTCACACATGCCAGTGTAAAATTTTGTCTGTAATGTCAAGCAACAGCTTGCACACACAGATGTCTGCAGTGAGAACAGAACCCCTATCTATCTAGTTACATGAACTACAGAACAGAATACATTATGAAAGCACCAAGGCACAAGCCTGGCTTATGCAAGAGTGCAGATGAACTTATAGTTGATGACATCAGCAGACCATGTGGGAGAGAAGAGGTTGGGAGGCCTGTATGGAATGGATGTGTAGCCTTTAGCAAGTACCAAAATGCTGACAGTATATGCAATTGGAGGATACACATATCTGCTTTACTGTCTAGACACACACAGTCAACTACAGTAAGAACAAAACATCTCCCTAAGGTCACCAATTACAGAACACAGTACTTTATACAAGCACCACAACATTAGTTTTACTTGGAGTGTGTCAAACACGTTATAGCTGATGACATCTGCAGCGTCTGTTGAGGAGGAGATAACAGTGTCTAACATGCTGGTGTAAAAATGCTTTCTGTAATGTCAAGAAACAGCTCACACACACACACACACACACACACACACACACACACACACACACACACACACACACACACACACACACACACACACACACTTGACTGTAGTGAGAATAGAACCCCTACCTATATAAGTATATGGACTACAGAACACAGTATGTCATGCACGCACTACTGCACAACTCCGATTTACACAACAGTGCAGGCGAACTTATTGTAGATGACATCAGCAGGCCATGTGGTTGACAAAAGGTTGTAAAGCCTGCAAAGCTACATTGCTTCATAGGTTCATATGAGGCTACTAGCCTAATAGCACTAGGGTCTTTAGAAGCCTAACCGTGTAATAACGCAAGTACCATTACTGAGCATAGTTGGATAGTGATTTTTAGCAGACTGTGTTTGTGAGCATCACCAACTGGCCCTGTCCATGATGAGCAAAGGTGCCAGCCCAAAGGTAACTTTACAATCACCCAACCAGTAGTCAAGGTTGTACTTGAACAAGGTTATTGAGGAGCACTGCTTCACATGCAGTGGGGGCCTATTACACAGTAGAGTGAATTATTGTGGGATATATCTGTCTCCACAGCATGTTCTGTTTATGTCACAGGCTAGGATGAGAACCCTGGGGCAAATTATAGTTATCTCATTTGAATTGCAGATGCCCATCATTTACAGAATGCCAGGGTCTGAGACTGCTTTGTAGGGCAGCCATAGGTCACGTCTCAGTAGCCTGCATTATATCTAGTACAGTGATAGGTATGTTAGTCTTTCCATGTATGTCATGTTTGGAGAGCTGGGAGTCTCGCAGGCACATCCCTGTGTTCTCTGCGATTGCTGCAGGTGTCTGGTGAGATACAGAGAGATTTCAGCATTGTACTCCATCACTGGTGTGATAAGAGTGGAGTAAAGCAGCAGTATGACTACCCTGGTCTTGTATATGATGTTCATATGTATGATGTCTGCAATGCAGATTGTGTGCAACACCACTATGGGCACATAGTTATGAAAGTTTTGATTGCTATCAACATGTGTTCCTAAGTCTCACAGCACTCTGTTTGAGCTTGGGGAGGTTGATATGCATATCATAATTAGCAGGGGTTCCTCATTGACAAAGGTGACAAAGAGTCATTTTATGGTTAAAGTTCAGTCCGTATGTTTGACACCAATCATCAGTCTGTGTTAGCCCCTACTGTAATATGCTACCATCATTGGGGGATTCTATATGAGTGCATCCAGCTAAAAATCATCTGCAAACTTTGTACACTACAGGCTATCTACTGCTGCCTGTGCCTCAGGGAAGTATTTCCCAAACAGTTGAGGACCCAGCATAGATCACTGTGGTATTCCACTTGTAAGTGGGCCAGTGGTGAAGGAGCAGTCCCCTCCTTTGAGACTGTGTGTTCTATTGTTGAGCTAGTTGACTCTCCATCTAGTACTCTACAGCCTAATTCCCAAATGGGAGATCTTCACTATGAGACATGAATGACCTTTGAATGTCAAAGGCCTTGTATAACTCAACATAGGTGGTGTGTCCTGTTATCTCCCCATCCAGGTCTTTGGGGTCAGTATCCAAGAACTCCACAAAGATCAGTAAGCCAGATCTACCCTTGTCAAACCCAAAGTAGGTACGGTCAAGTGTGTTAAAGGTCACCTCTGTCCCTGCGGATATATTCCATGCTGATTACTGCCGTAGCCATGAAGATAAGTCTTTTTAGGTGTATAGGTCAGTAGGTGTACTGATGTGTATTGCATAGTTCAACACATTTGCTATTACATTTTGTAGTGTGATTGATATATGTGTGGAAAAAGTACTGAGTCATACAAAGGAAGTAGAGAGTAAACAACAGAAACACAACATAATATATACATTTCCATAGTGCAAGGAACAGTGGGTTTGTGTGACAGTTAGCAAGGTCTATATGCATGTGAGATATACATGTTTACACCCTGCTAAGCACTGAACAAGTGAGCAGCATTGCTAAAGTCTGATAATTAGTATTGGATCTGTGGAATACACCTGCTACTTAACTGACTCTGTGGCAGCAGGTGTTAATTCAGTGATACATTCCTTTTTGGGTTGGAATAAAGTTGTATCTAATACTTTTAACTACTTTTGCTTTACTGTTGGTGCATGTGGGTGTGTGATGTACACTATCACACAACAATGCATTAAAGAAAAGAAATGGGAAGACAGGTCAGTGATAAAATAGGGATGCTAAAGTCTGACAGTTAGTACTGAGTCCGACCCAACCCAAAAATGAATGTATCACTGAATGAATTAGTTAGTACTGATTCTCTGAAATACACCTGCTATTTAACTGACTGTGTTGTGGCACGTGTTAATGCAGTAACTAGTAAGTAAGTGCTAGATGGTACTGGGTTTGAATACAACTGAATCTAACATGCTTAAGTAATTTTGTATAACTATTGCTGTGTTTTGCTATGCAATGCACAATAATGCATTAAATAAAAGAAATGTGGAAGATAGGACAGTGGTGAATCTAACACCTTTAAGTACTTTTGTATAATCATTGCTGTGCTTTGGTGTGCAATGCACAATAATGCATTAAATAAAAGAAATGTAGAAGATAGGACAGTGGTGAAAAGGGAACAAGTGGGGAAATAAATGAAAAGCAATACATGAATGTGCAGGAGGCAGGTAGGGAAAAGACATAGCTATCCATTTCTTCAACAGTAAAAACTGATAATATATGAAGAATATTAGCTGAATTTGGACTGTCATCTTCTGAGAGAGGGGTGACCACCACACAATCAAGTTGCACAGCCAATTGGACAGAATCACGTGTGTCAGGAAAACACATGTGCAAAATGGAGGGCTATGTATGAGACAATTATTTGTTATTGTTGGACAGTTTTGTTATTTATTTATTTTTTTTGTTTTGTTTTGTTTTTTTTTTTGGAAAGAGAGGAATGTTGGGGAAGGGACATAGGTATGTCTGGGTCTGATAAGTTGGGTAGGTGAGGAAGCAATTGCAGATAAACAAGACAAACAAGAAAAGACACAAAGATGGTGATGTACACAACAGGTCGGTGGATACCATGGATAGGGTGAAGGTGAGGACATCCAGAACCCATGGATGTCAAGCTGGTTGACAGTGAGAATCAAGTCCTCACCCACAGGACTGTCATCATTGTCACATCACTCTCCCACTGGCTGGAGTGCTTGACATCTCTTCCTCCTACTGGTCTTACATAAAATGAGGGAGAACAGCCCCTGCACAGTGCAGTGCACAACCCTATGCACCATCCTTGTAATTTCAGTGCAGGTGTAAACTTACCACTCCTGCCACTGTTCCTGGAGGGAACCACTGGCCTGTCCTCCAGGGCAGAACTACCTGTGGGGGCAGGTAATGATATGGCACACATGGATGACACGGACACATGACACATTATAAAAAATAAAATAAGAGTTGGGGTGAAAAAAAGAGATATGATTAGTACCTTCATATGTAACATACAATGCATTAATACAATTATGTGACTCTGTTATCTTTAGCTTTACTCTTTGCACTACCACCCCCTAACAGATAACTTATTTTTAAGACTAGCAGCTCTTATCAGATGCACACTATACTATAGATTGCAACAAGTACTCCTTTATATTTGCATATATTGCACATATTCTAATTATCGAGATTACAGTTTAAAGCGGGGCATGTGTGCCACTGTTATAGAGTTTTTACTTTAAACCTTTAAGTTACATATAATTGAAGAATTAAGTTATTGTATAGTTGGGAAGTGTGGCATTTGAACCCACCACCTTTAACTAAAGTCTATTGTACTACAGATGTGTGCTACAGACTAATGCATACATACTTGCTTTTACAGTTGGAATATGCATGGTCAATTTGATACAACTGTATAAAATACCAAAAAAGCTATCTTTAACTTTCAATGCTACAATAACACTACTCTTCTACTGCATGCATAACACATGCCTCCCTCATCCTTGGCAGTCTAGTTGCATGGGTCCTAACATTGCACTCTTTCTGCATGGCAGCTGTGGAAAAAGCAGAACAGAACTGATTACCATTATGAATACAAGTTGTGATTATATTCAGCTATTAAGCCTTACAAGTACTCTCTATAGTTGATACTTGCACATGTGTGGGTTGTCCTCTATCCTAAATTACTTGATCCAAGCATTGAAAGTATCCCTCTTCCTCTAACGTAGGTCACTAAAGTGCCTGCATTGGTCACCAGAATGATGGTAAAAATCAGTCAAGACCAGTGGTATACCTGCCTGAGACACTTAGTCTGTAATCCCAGTCATGTTTCTGCACAGAGTCCTGAAAGGTTAGCCTCAGATCGTACACACCAACAGGTGGTATGATGTACTCAGTACAGTACTTGATTTTGACAGATGTGAGTGCATGTGTCATGTGGTGTAACCTGGCACCTTGCAGAAAGTTGACTGTGATATTTGATCTATTGTAGCCTGGTGAGAGGCACATCAGTGCTTTTCATGATGTAATTATCTATGAGTAATAGCTTGGATTTTGTGTTTTGCATTAGGTGTTTCACTGGTGAGGCAGTGGTGCATGAGCTATTATATGTACTATGCCCTGCAGAGCTGTGATTATGTGTAGTGGGCATGCATCTGGTACTCTCATGTGGCTGGTGTTTACTTATGTAATGGTAAGGACCTCCATGCAAGTGGGTCTGTGTGATTTTGGCTTTGTAGGAGTATGAGGTGAGATGTGCATGTAGGCAAACTGCTCATTGCAATATGTACTGACTAATGTGTGAGACAGTATGGATGCAAGGTGTGCAATATCATCACATCTATTACACTTTGTGTTTGCGTGACATAGGAGTACAGGGTTGGGGGCGCTTCACACATCTCATCAGCAGCAGTGATGATGCCAGGAGTGCTATAATCTTGATTGCTGATACATCAAAACAGGCCATGGTTAGGCAGTGTCACGACAGATGCTTAAATATAACATGTTATCACCTGTATGTTGTGAACCATACTGTAAAACAGTACAGAAAATGTGGCATACCATGGTACATTGAGCACAATGCTTTGCAGTCATTTTGCACTTGCATTAACCATAATCCTTTATTAAGCAGGGTTGCAATAGCACACAGACAAAACGGGGCACTGTTCAACCCCAGAAAATGTAGGGTCATGCTGCAACACCCTTCTGGTTGACAGCCTCAAACACACTCTGTGTAGACACTCTGTGCAGTAAAGATGTGGATATGCATGCATGCACAGAAAAAGTGTTCATCTTTGCATTTCTTACTATTGCCTTACAAGTGTCCAACATGCTTTGGAGGGTAGGTGCATGCCTGCCATGCAGGGAAGTGTCAGACCTCCTGCACCTCCAGGTGAGCATCTCCTGCATATCCAAGCAATGACTAGCATGAGAGTTACCTGTCCTACACACCTACACCTTCACTGTTGTATAACCAGGTCATATTGGGGAGACAGGTATGCAGGCCCAATACTACACCCAACATGTCATAGGATCCCAATGGGTTTGATGCACAGTTCTGTCCTACTGAAAATCATGTGCAAGTTACACAACAAGATGGGGAACATGACAATGAAAACCACTTTAGTACAAATGTTTCCAATGGATACAGATAAAGTATAGATGGTTTAACTCACATGCCCAGACTTCTGTGTGCATCTTCTTCCACAACCCTGCTTACACTTATTAAGGGTGTTAAACCTTACCAGAGTGTAGTGATGCATGGCTAGGATGAAGGATGGAACTTGTTGTGTTAGGCTATTATACACATATGACTCTCTGATGTTATGCAACTATACTGCTTTACCTTTCTGATGATATTTATCTTCTGTGCTGTCATTACATCCTGTGCTCTGACATTGTAGGTGTTGTACATGTCACAATATAGCTATATCCTGCAGAATCCCGAAAGTGAAGCATAAACAGTGTCATGAGACACCTTTTATTGTGTGACTACACAGCCATTGCAACAGCATCCAAAATAATATACACAACATAATGTGGTGTACTCAGTACAAATGGCAGCATATATGTGTGACTGACTAGTAAAAGTAGAATGTCAAAGGCAACGGTGAATAATACAAATACAGATTTTTTTAAATAGTTACCCTGTGCATCAGACACATAGCTTCATTTCCCTGCATCAATGAGAATGATGACAGGGATGTGACACAGGTTATCATCACTTGCACAAGGTGTTGTATGGGGGTGCAGGAGGCCTAGGCTGACCCAAAGGTTATCAAGCATGTGTGAGTCAGAAAGGGGAGCAGGCAAGATGGACCATGTAAAATTGATGTGTGTGTCTGTAGATGACCTGAATGTGATAATGGTGTGTGATTGCCTGCATGGACACAGCCAAGCTCAGTGCTAGCCCTACATGAATATATGTTGGACAGCTGCAAGCCATGCATGGCATAGCTGACAGATCAACATCTCCACAACTGAAAATGTGATCTGGCTTTGCCAGGAGTTGTACTGGCACCTCCATGCCCAAGATCAGATGCTGTACTACTACCTGAGGGTGACTGTTTTCTGTTGCGACCGTGTCCTCCATGGGACTGCCCAGGACCATGAGCCCATGGCCTGCCATGTCTTGGTGTGGACAGCACACTCCCCCCTGGAGCACTGGACGTACTGCTGCTATGGGAGCATGATTGTGCATGGTCATGTGGACTCTCAGCAGATGCAGTTGCTGACCTATGTCCACGTGTCCAATGCTCAACTCTAACCAGATGTTCCATCACAGACAATGTGTGTTTCAAGACAGATGGTGTGCAGTCTCTCTGAGACCAACATCTTTCCACTGTGTCAGTCAACAAATCCAGGGTATCAGCAACATGATGGAGACAGTCACAGATGTCAGACTGTGCTGCATCCATAACCCTGAGCATTCATCTGGAGTTCCTTTTGGAATGTGCCTGTGCCTCCATGATAGCCTTAAACATGTGCCAGGTGACACATGATGAGACACCTGCAACAGGTGTTGGAAGGACAGCAGGCCTCTTATGAGCACTGTTATTGATCTGCCTGTGTGGAACTTCACCAGCTCTTTGGCTATGGGCAGTATCGACACTCACTGCAGCCATAGTAGCCACACTTTCCTGTTCAATGTCCCCACCCCCCAACTATCCAATATCTCTGGCCTCAGGGGACTGAGTATATTTAGGCATACTGACTATATATGGTGATAATGAGGGCAGAAAAATTATGTCAACCTCTGTGACAGATTCAGCCCCTGCAACCCCCACATGTGCCTTGCTTTGCCCACTATCATCATCAGAGTCTGATGAGACACTGAGATCAGGTTGTAAATGGGACAGAGAACACCACCCTGGTCACCTGTGATAAGAAGGGAACAGCAGTACATTAATAACTGCACTTACTATACTCTGAAGTACTATGTTGCAATATATGTTAAGCTGAATACACTGTAGTCACTATTACAGAATTGTTTAAACCCCAACCTCATATAGTAGGGCATAAGGGCTTTCTTTTCTAACAAGCATTTGTAGTTCTTTTAAATAAAAGCTCTTTACACAGGAATCTTATGGCTGACAATGATGTACACTGTTGACATCTGGCAAAACTCTGCAAAGGTGACACATATGACAGTCTGTAATGTTTTGATAATACAGCGAAATCTATCAGTACGCTTTCACCTACAAGGCATAGGTATGATTGTAAACTGTATACAGACAGAAACTATCTGTGCAGTTGGCATTCATGCAGATAGTACACCAATGCAGCCAGCAGGCCTGAGATGGAGACTTTAGTGAATACAGTGCACTAAATCTACATCTCTAACAAAACAGTGTTCTGCTTACTAAGAGCAGGAACATGTCCTCTTCTGCTTCCTGATGGTCCTGTGGAAATTAGAGGGAGTGGTAATGTAAACAGCACCACATGATACACTATAACAGGGCAACACATGCAAAGATCCCAGATTTACAGTAGCTACTATGTTAATTGCAATGGTGGTCATAATCTGAGAATATCATTCAAAGTGGCATTGACCTCCTTCTCCCAAAAATAAAACAACACGTGACACCCATGTAAACCTCTGTGCACCCTGACACATTAAATGCTACAGTATTCCAATGCTGATTCAATTATGCATACATGGATTCTCCTCTTGCGTGGAGACGGTGGCACCCACATACACAACATGCTGTGTTGTTGATACCTGGGAGCTGTGCTGTCTTCCTAGGTTCACCAGGAACTCCTCAGTGGCTGACAATAGTTGCTCTGCCACAGGGCCTCCACCAGTGGCCATGATACTCGGCCACATCTGCTGCTCTTCCTCATGCAGCATTGATCATGTCGGTTGCACGGCGTCACATCTGCTCATATGTACTGCTCTGGTGACCTATAGCATTCACATCACAGACCAGGTCAGCCCACAGTGCTGTCCATTCATTCCTGTTTCCCCTCCCCCTGGATAGCAGATGCTGTTGATGTTGATGCAATGCTTCCATAATTATTTCATTTTCAGCATCTGTAAAAGGCCCACCCCCTGGATACATATTTCATGAAAGACAAAAAAATGAGGATACATGTCAGGATCACATACAGGGAAGTACAGTATGTAGAGATACATCAGTAAAGGATGGCTAGCAATATTCACTTCTGGATTACACATGTCATACTTGACAGTGTGCAAACATACAAAGGGTGTGGATGCACATAGGATAGTAGCAATAGCAAGCTATTCCTGTTTGTGTCATGACAGATACTGTTGTGTTATTACACACCCAACATAGGAGTCCATTGTAGTGTGGGCCCTAAGGATAAATTCCCTATAATATATGAAAGCAGCAGTGACAAACAAATAGCAGTGTACTCTTACAACTGCTGTCAAGAGAAATCTCCAGACCAGTATACCTAATAAACACTAACCGTTCTACCCTCACTGTACACTAGTTCATCTGTAGGTGTAACACGTGGAGATCAATGACATGTCATCAGTACAGTTCTAAGACAGACTTAATGATGCAATCCCATTCTCCCTAAGTATATTCAAACATATGCATTATGTTGGAAACAAAATGGTTACACACCTAATGGAGTACAATACTCCTTTGTTGAAAGGTACAGATATATAAATGTTGTGCCACCGAGTTCACCCTGTAAAGTAACTTTCATAAACAGTGGTTCCCCATCTTGATGTTTGCCTTTTTAACACGGCTCTCATTAGCAAGTGATTGCCTCTGAACCAATCTGTGCTTCTGCAGTGCTAATTGCAGCCTACACAGCTGCTTTGCAGCATAATCAGCCAATCATATGCAACCACTGAACAAGATAAAAGGGGTCAGTGTAGATTTCAACCCCTTTCTCAATTGTTTTTGTGGAAATACTGGGGTAAGGATACTATGTCATCACAATGTGAATGTCTGTAGCAGCTATATTTTACATACAGATGTATGTGCTACAGGTTGAAGCTGAAACCGATGCTGCAGGCAATAGGCATAGGCAGAGAGGGTGCACACTTTGCAGGACAACAAGTTTTCAAGAGTAATTGAAGGGCCTGTGGCAGCCTTTTTGTATAGCCAGAGTCAGATGGAGGGAACCCACCCCACTGGAAATTAAGTTAAGTGTTCAAGGTAAGTATGTTAGCCAAAGATATCATTATCAGCATAAAACGCAAAATGCTTGGTGTGTCCTAGTAAAAGGTAAGAGTTGCATTAACCATTATGTCATGCAGTTGGGCAACTATGACATCACACATGTTATATCATGGTAGTCTCCATTATGTATGTGCTGGCAACTCTTGCATCTAGCACAACCTCCATATATTTATGTTACTTGTGTAGCTGTGCTTGTCTGCAATATGACTAGCAAAGCATTGTGGTCTGCAGTATGATAGTACTGGCCACAATTTCAATGCACACTGTGAAGTCCTCTGGGAATGCAGACTAATGCATGACCTGAAATTCTCTGCAGTTGTTAGTGTTGTAATAGGAGTAGGTAAGGGCGATCCTATCTGCAGGCATTTGACTGATATTATTTAGAAGCAGTCTTTAAATCTGTACTGTTTTGGATAGATAAATAGGTGATGAGACAGACAGATAGGCATATCACAGTTCATAATGTTGATGTCCACATAAATGTATTTTCAGTGCTAGACACAGCTGTCATTGAAACCAGAACCATGTGTACCAAAAACTAATGTTCTCTATGCATTTTACATCTTGAGCTACTGTGTCACTGTTACAAATAACTGTATTTTTACATGTTGTAGATATCATTCCACAGTAATCTGCTGTTGCATACCTCACTTACATGTATTATCATATGTATAGCTTTAGAGTGCTGTATTTTTCTACCAGACTCCCAGTTAAAATTGTATTTTTCCATTAATGTTTTGGCAATTGTATTTTTACATGTTGTACATATAATTGCATGGTTACCTGCTATTAGATACCTCTCTTGTATCTGCATTTATTTGTATGGTTTATACTGATGTATTTCTGTCTTAGAGTCCCAATTTCAGTACTATTTTTCTCTTACTACATTAGTTGATTTGTGCAATGCGGTGCAATGTGCAGCATTGCTTAAACACACTTAATGATGGGAACTTGAGCATTGCTATGTTTTGATTAAAACACCTGTGTTAATTATCAGCTATATGGCTTGTCAGGCTGATCCACTGTTCTGCAGGTACAATGGTCTTTGGTTCAAAATTGGGCACAGGTGTATTTTTTGAATGTGATTAATAGTTTTTCACACCCATATATCAATGTAGCGCTATTTAGTGTTGCACAAAAAAAATCTTAAAAGAAAAGAAAAAGGGGGAGAAAAAACAATGGTGAAATGGGGTGCAAACAGGGAAAAACATAGTGAATGGCAGGTAGGTATGTGCAGGAAGGGTGTAGGTAAGAACAATAGCTATCCATTTCTTCTACAGCAACAACTGTGCAATTTAACAGATTTTTTTAGTTGATTTTATCTACAGCAGCAACTGTGCAATTTAACAGATTTTAGCTGATTTTTGGCTGTCACCTCCAGACAGAGGGGTGGGAACAACAGAACTCCATTGTCAAACCAATTAGATCAAATTAAATATGTCCACTGGACACATGTGAAATGGAGAGCTAAGTATGGGATGATATTTTTTTTGGGGGGGAGAGAGTGGAATGTTGGGGAAGGCACATAGGTACATTTGGGGAAGGTAGGTTTGGTAGGTGATGAAGCTTATGAAGACAGACAAGACAGCAGACAGGGTTGAGTTGTGTCACATGACGGGGAAGGGTGTTGTGGACTTCCAGTGCCATCTGCATCACATATGGCAGCAGTGTGGCTCACGTCCTCACCCATAGGACTGCCGATACTGCTCTTTCACTGCCCCTGTGGTGGCAGTGGTGGATTCCGACGTCCTGGCTGGGGATGACCCAGCAGGTTGGACAGCATGCTCTCCTTCCAGTGTATGCGTGCACTGAGAGTTTGGCATAGCAACCACGCCTCATACTTGGCAGTTCCTCACTAGTGATAAAATCGCCCTTTCCTCTTCCACTTCCAGAGAGGGCACAGCCTCAGCCTGTGGAGCAGGACTACCCAATGCTGTAGGAAGTGCAGGGGCAGCACGGGAGACACCACCCGGCTGCAGCCCAGATGTGCTGGGCCCTGGTGCCATAGTCGGGGGAGCCAAGGCAGGGGGATTGTCGGGCACCAGCCTACCTTGTCGTGCTGTAGAAAATAAATATAAACATAAGGTTAGAATAAACATAACCAAACAGATGTTAGAATTAACATTATAGAACATAATAATGAGTAATAAAATGAAATATGAAGGATTATAATAAGGATAACAATGGTAAGTAATGTTAGTACAATTATTTTAACAGCAAACTACTATGAAATTATACATAAGGCCAACATAACAGGTTGTTACAAAATGTATATTAATATGAAATCATATTAACAAATAACATTAATAAATTAAAGAAGAGAAGGGTTGGGGTGAGAGAGAAAAATACCATTAGTAACTTTGCAGGTAATATTACTACACAGACTACTACTACATACATCTACATATGTACAATATCAGTTGGGATTACAGTGAATGCAACTAATGTATAGAAGGTGCTGTATGTACATAGCTCTCAGTCTGTTAGCCTGGGGCAGTATGGGCCTAGGTGTAACACATGGTGGAGAAGAGGCCCACCTACTGGGTACAGTTGAACATAGTGTGCTCATACATTAGTAGCAAGGTGTTCTGATAACACATTTGCAACTGAATTGCATTCCAAGAAATGTCATTTATCTGCTAACCAAGGATCAGACATGCGTTACTCATTACATTCCGAAAATCATGACAGTTGAGAGGTATGTTCGTGTACACTAAGTAGAGTAGACAGCCATTGAATACTTAGTAGTCTGCCATGGGATTAGAACCCACAAGCTTTGACTCCAGGGAAACTGTGCACTGAATTTAACAGTTGACTGCTGTCAGATTAGAACACACATTTAGTGACTAAAGGCATACTGCACAGTTATTCGAAAGAGTTGTTATCAAAGCACATTCCTGCTTTCAACTTTATTGATATTGCACCTTATAATCTGGCATTTATACACATGCGTATTTGGCCAGAACTTCAGCTACCTTACTCATATACCTTGTTCCTTGAGTGGGTGGAATACACCGCATTATTTGTCACACACTGGCAAGAACACAGACTTGAATCTTACTGTGGGTATTGCACTGCATTTATCAGACACTGTTTTTCTGCATTCTTTATTCAACTCCCTTTTTTAATTGATTGGAGTCAGGTTAGAACACGCATGCAGTAAACTACAGAGCAGTGCACACCTATTTGTTTGAAAACAGTACATTTCGCAGCACCATCACTAATTAAAGTGTGTTAATTACTGTTGCATCACGTCTGGCATGTACAGCATGGATAGCTGTGTCAGACCTTCCAGACATAACCCATATACCATCATCATTACTTGTGTAGAACCTACAGGATATATCACACAATGAGCAGAGCAGAATAGTGACTCCTGGTAATCTGTGCAGACCCCAACATCAACTGATGTTTGGATGCCATACTACACAGTACTGCATGTTTGCTTGATTTAACTTGCTTTACCATTTCAGATAGGCAGTGACTCATTATTAAACATATTACATTTCCCAGGTGTGTCATACCTGACTGTTATGACTGCTAACTCCATAAATAATTTATTTTGACAGTACATTATGCATTAGGTTGTTACTTTGAAATTTCTCTACTTACCACACTCACGTCTCATCCTGGCCAGCCACCCTAAACAGGACTGGACATTAAGAGTTCGCTCATCTGCAGCTATTATAAGAGAACCAAACCATTATGCATACCAGTTTTGCACAGATTCATCTTGAACATTTCCAAAGTAATGCCAAATAAGTTACATATCTGTGGGGTCTGTGCATCCCAAACTTCTTGGACCTAGGTGTAGAAGGTTCCCCTCTTTCTCTGCTTCAGGTCATCATAGTGGTGATGACAATGCTCACCAGTGTGGGGGATGCCAGTAGTACTGGTAAAGTCCATAGCCAAATGATCCCAGGCATCAGCCTTACATTCTGAGCCCTGGTAATCACTCTACAGCAGCAAGGGCTCATAGTCTTGACCAGGAATCCAACAAACACACTGGACTCCTGCACACTGCACCTCTGTGCCCAAAAGCATGCTCCCTCACCAACACCACCAGGTACATCAGCAGCCAAGTGAGAATTCCAATGAATGGTGTGACGTTCCTGCCTCTTCACCTTATTATATGCTGCAGCCCAGCCCTTACACATCATACTGTTATAACTTTCAAAAAGTACTGCTTTGCTTAGAATTGTGCACACCTCTACAAACTCGCAAAGCCATGTTTATGTTAACAAAGCAGAAACAGGAAAAAACAGTGACTATGTTTAAGTGTTGATTAGCATCGTGCAGCTTTACTAAATGTAACAATTTTTTTATTTTGAATTAAATTGACATTTCAGTCACCTGACACATTTTCACAGCAATAAATGTGAAAGGCATGATTGCTCAGGACTTGGACCCATGACCTACAACACTGTAAGTCATGACTCAACCTATCTAGCCACTTCGATAGTACAAACAGCTGTTCTATCTTAACATATACTACTAAGATGCCTGTTGGTGTTGCTAGGCACCGTGCTGTACAAATAAGCAAAAATTTTAAAAAAAATTGATTATATCCGGTTTCTATTTTTAGATATATGGCAGGTGTCTGCTATGTTTGTTTATGAGCAGCTCAGCATCACTAAGCACCACTCCATGCTGTGCAAACAAGCAGAAATAAAAAAAAAATTGATTACATCCAGTTTCTATTTTTAGATATACAGCAGGTAACTGGTGGGTATGTATACATGCAGCTTGGCATCACTAAGCACCGCACTACTCAAACAAACAGAAATAAATAAATATTTTTAGATATATGGCAGGTGTCTGGTTTGTATGTTTATGAGCAGCTCATCATTGCTAAGCACCATGGCACACCGCATAAACAGACACAGTAAAAAAGAAAACTTAAACAATGAAAAAGAAATTAAAAAATACTAAATTTCAACCAGAGCAGAGTACATTAGAAAGATTATTGTCCTCTGCTTACCATCTGTCCAGGAGTTTTCTGGACAGACAAGTATGGGGCAGGCTGTATACTGCTGCTTGTATGGATTCAACATCCATGTTACAGTGATCTCCCTTGGCAGAATGCTAATAATTAATATGTATGGTGCACTGCCGAGGAGGAACCGTGGCCGTATATATGGATACAGTCCGTGTGAGCTCTACACAAAGCCTACATGGATTTTATTGAATTTTGGGGCACGTCGTTGGTTTTTCAGTAGTTTTCTGTGTGGATAGATGTAGTGTGCTAGATATACTGAATATCAGTTATATATCTGCGTGAGCACATTTAACTAGTGGGGGTGTTTGCCCCCTGTAAAAACAGGGCTGTCATTTTTTTAATACTTTTTAGTGTAGTTAGCTGCAGTATTTTAGATAATCAAATTAGTGAAATTTGACATTTCAGTGTAGACCCTATTTATGTATGTATGCATCTGTATATGTTTATATATATATATATATATATATATATATATATATATATATATATATCTATATATGAATTTTGTCTTGCATTGTACTAATTAGCTCCTTCAAATGCCAATTTATTGCAACTTGTTACTATGTATTTTTCAAATTCTCTCATACATTGTAATTTTTTCTAATTTGTAATCTTGTAACATCTATCATTTGTATTTTATATTTTCTGGAGCTTTACTCACCCAGGACTACATTGAAAACAGGCTCCTCATAGCCCAATGGACCATCCTGGCAACAAACTGCAAATAAATAAAATAAATCTATACATATATATATATATATATATATATATATATATATATATATATATATATATATATATAAGCAAGGTCCAACAGTTTTGTGGTTTATTGAATCGAAAGGATTCTGCAGAATATAGCTTAACCGTTAAAAAATGGCTTTTTCAAATCATTGTGCTTTTTGAGGAATTTACTCCATATACTTTCTTACCTTCCATGCATCTCTGGTGTTTGTGTTGGTACAAAGAACAGCAATATTGGAAAAAATACATCTTACCTACCCTCAGTGTTCTGGGATCCCACTTTTTATGTTCCTTTCATTCAATGAACACTTGTATTTTTCAAATTCTCTCATATATTTTAATTTTTCTAATTTGTAATCTTGTAACATCTATCATTTGTATTTTGTATTTTTCTAGAGCTTTTCTCCCCAGGACACCATTGAAAACGGGCTCCTTGTGGTCCAATGGACCATCCTGGCAAAGAAATTGCAAATAAATTATATATATATATATATATATATATATATATATATATATATATATATATATATATACATATACACACACACACACACACACACATATATATCTATATAGATATATATATATATATATATATATATATATATATATATATATATATAAGCAAGGCCTATTAGTCTAGTGGTTTATTAAATCAAAAGGATTCTGCAGAATATAGTTTCACTGACATCTGACATCTTACCTACCCTCAGTGTTCTGGGAAACACTTTTTACGTTCCTTTCATTCAATGAACATTTGAGAAACCTGCATGCCTCAGTGCATACCTCTTTTTTGATTACCAGATATTCACTGGGAAAGGAAAAACATATACTGTAGATTGATGCACATATACATAAATAGATACACAGCAAATTCAGAGGTGAAACAGGCAGCATACTCACCTTTAGTGCTGAGGGACAAATAATATAATTGCAGACACTGCAGTGCAGTATAAAGGGGGTGCCACACTTCTGATTGTGTCATCCTTTAGATGAAACATTAAACTGATGTCTCATCTTCTTGCGTTGGTGATAGCACAAAAGAATGTATAAGAAAACACAACACTTATCATTGAAGAGTAGCGGGTTATTATTGATCATATCATATTTATATTATTTACATATTGTACATTATTTACAATTATATACATGCTCATACCTTATCACTTATTATTCATTTACAGTTTAATACATTCTTATCTTATCCTTACATATTCCAGTTTTTTCCCAACCTTTTTTTTCCACAAACAAAAGTGTATCTTCTTCAAAATTTCTGACAATATTAATTTTCCATTGAATTTATTTCATTCAGCCTTTCATTCCATATAATCCAAAAAACATAAAACATGTTTTTGTCAATTTCCTTCCCCTCCTTCTGTCTTTTATTATCATAATACATGTATTCTAATATATTCATATTTAAATTCTCTACACTTTTGGTACCTTCCAATATCTTATTTTCACATATTTTCTTCCACAATTCTTTTATTATTTTACAGTTCAAAATGTATGTTCTGTTGTTTCAGTTTCACCACAATAATTGCATACTCCTTCTTGTATTCATTTATATGGCATATTATTAACAGGCAACACTTTCCTGTACTCTTTTATATGGCATATTAGCTTCAATATGCAACTTATTTATTGTCAGTCTCTACAAAAAAATGTTTTTATTATTTATTTATTTCAAATTTGTTTTACCAGGAAAATCCAACTGGGTGATGGCCCATTATCAGCAGAGGCCCAGGGAGAGAAGCTCCACATGTAACATAAAAGTACACAAAAACTTGTTGTTACAAAACATTTTACAATACCGTTGATATCTTTTTCTGACAATATACAAATTGCTGAAGTCAATTTTACAGATATGCAGTATGTACATTTTTTTTAATAGTAATACAGGTAAATTTACACCTGGATGGCTTAAGTATAGCTAGTAGTCTGAAAGAGGTGGATTAGCATGAGAAAGCAATCTTACAGCTACTTAGCCTTGACTAGTACAGGTACAAAGCCAAGAGTCAGTAAGGAAACTTTTAATGGAATTCTTGAACTGACTGGCATTGATGATAATAGTTCTAATAGTATGAAGAAGTGAATTTTATCTTTTGCTACATTATGGGAGTATAGGGAATCACCAACAGTGTTGGTGGATTTGGCCAGTTGTAGTAGTGATTTATTTTTAGATTGTAGACTGTGGTTAGTAGAATATGGTTGCAGAATATTTAGCAGAGCAGGTTTTTTTCAGCCTGATATAATAGTTTGTGTGCCATGATTAATTAATTGCAGGATAGTAGTTGTGGTAGTATTAGCCAGGAGATGTTTTAAGGAGTGACAGTGATGTGTCATATGTGGACATTCAGTAGCAAATTTTGCTATTTTATTATAGCATATTCCAACTTTCTTTAAAGATTGACAAGAACTGGGGAGGCATACAGCAGAGATGACAGCATGTGGGTTCTGGAAATAACTATCCTAGAATTATTAGTTAGGTATTTTTTGTTCCTGTATAAGGCAACCATTTTTATGAACTTTCTTGACTGTGATATATGTAGGCTGAATCTTAGGTTAATGTCAATTGTTACACCTAGTAATTTTGGTTGAGATTCAGGGATTATTTTTGTGTTATTGCCAGCAGTAATATAGAAGGTGGTAAGGGTTGGTGAGGATCTAGTAGGATGGATGATCATAAGTTTTGTTTTTTGGGGTTAAGTATGAGCTGGGAGTTTGGTAGCCATAATTCAGTTTCACAGAAGGACTTGTGGGTTATGTCTTGGGGTTGTTGATTCTAAGATAATTTGTAAAGATATTGAAGAGCAGAAGGCCAAGGATTGAGGTCTGTGGGACTCCTAGTGTAATGAGAAGAAGAGGGGAAAGGTCATGCCTCCATTTTACTGCTTGTTGGCTGCCATCTATATAACTATAGAGCTATAAGAGAGCGGAGAGGTTAAGGTTAAATTTGGAAATAACAGTTAGTAATTTGTGATGGGGAAGGCCTTGGACATATATAGGAAGACAGCAGAAACTATTTTGCCTTTATTTCTGAGTTGGTGATGGTGTTAGTGAAGGTGAGGAGAGCAGCTGTGACACTGTGATAGGGTCTGAACTCATGTTGGGAGTTGGCTAGAAGGTTATTGGTGGTAAGGTACTGGAGAAGTTGAGAGTGGATGCATATTTTGAGGAGTTTAGATAGTGAGGAAAGAATGGTGATGGGTCTGTAATTTGAGAGCTCTGTTGAGGTGCCACTTTTGTGTAGGGGGATTATGTGACCAATTTTCCAGATTGATGGGATGCATTGTTCTGGAATAGATCTATTTATAAGAATTGACACGGATAGGATATGGCTTCAGCTGCTAATTTTAAGTGTTCAGCTGATAGGTTATCTTCTGCTATTGTGGTAGGTTTGAGTTTTTTTAGTAGCTGCTACATGGTAGCTGCATACATGGAATGGAAATAGAAAGAAGAGTTTTTTTTCTTATTGGAAGATATGGGAAGTGATAATGGATCAGTTATTATTTTTTTTTATTAGGGATAAAATACTTTCTGTGAAGTACTTATTACATTCTTCTGCAGTGGTTCCTGAGTAGTTTGGTAAACTGGGAGAAGGAGTTGTAATTTTCCTGGGTAATGGATGGTTTTGATTGTGCTCCAGAAATTTGGGGGGATTACATTGGTGTTGCCATTGTAAGTTAGTGTAGTAGTTATTTTTGTCAAGGTTGATTTGACGTTTCGCCTTACTTCTAATTTGTTAGAAAGCTATATGATTATTTCGAGCTTTACAAGTATGCCATAATTGACAAGTCTTGTCCCTTTGCTTAAGGAGGCTTCTAGTTTCTTTAGTTAGCCATGGTGTATAATTAGCCTTCGTGTGAACTGTTCTAGGAGGGGCCAAGCTGTTAAGAATGTTAAGGAAGGTGGTGTTATAATATTCTACTGCTTTGTCTAGGGACAGATTCTTAAGTGGTGATCAGCTACATTTTTTTAGTATGCTTATTAAGTGTTCATGGTTGCAGTTTTTCTTACTGCAGACTTGGCAAAAAGTGATATCTTTGATAGGATTAACATGTTGCTTTAATAGATAGGTTGGCAGGTAGACAGCCAGCATTTTGGTAGAGATGTGGTTTGTTTGTCAATGTCTAGTTTAGTACTGATTGTCTGTTTGATTTTTTTGTCTATCCTAGTAGGAGTTTGGATAAGTTGTGTGACGCTGTAGAGGTTGATATGATTGCTGGGTTTATGTGAGTTACAGATTGTCTAGTCTATATTGGAATCACCCATAATGGCAGTTTCTTCATCTATAGATATTGATATAGACTGAGACTATATTCTGTTGTAGAGATATTGTTGCCAGGTGGGAAATAGATGGCTGTAATGGTTATGTACCTGTTTTGGTTAATTTGTAGCTTAGTAAGTAAGATATCAATGTTATGTTATGTTATAGTAAGATTAAGTGGAAGCAGTGTCAGGTTGTTCTTGAATAGTATGATACAACAATGGAACAAACCTGTAATAAGCAAAAAACAATGGCCAGGAAATCCAAGAAATTCTTTTATTCAACCAACTGAATACTCTGACGTCTCGGCTAAAAAAGCCTTCAAGGAGTAAAACAGTACACTGAATAATAGCAACATTTTATATAATTAAGCAAGACAATTACATATTCAAATAAGCACCCTCCAATTAAAATCTTCATTTAACCCCTTAGGATATACTGTGTTAAATTTAAGAATATATATGGCTTCCTTAAATAAAAGTTGATGTTTAATCAGCTCATTATAAAAAAATAAACCTTAATTTTTTTCTAAAATAGTGGCCTTTAAAACCTCACTACAGCTATTATGGAATTCATGGAAGTGTCTAGCTATAGGACTCTCTTCTTTATTATTTTTGATGTCCCTTATATGTTCCATAAGCCTCACTTTAAATTGTCTCTTTGTCTGTCCAATGTAAAATAAATTACAAGGACACTAAAGCATAAATTACACCTACGGTATCACAGAACAATTGTTCTTTACTATTAAACATTATACCATTAATTCTAAAAAAACTATTAACTACATATTTACATACCTTACATTTACCACAGACAAAAGCGCCTGTTAGAACTTTTGGAAGATCTACATTCATTACTGACATATAGAATTTAGTTCTCACTAAAAAATGTTTTATATTTTTACCCTTCCTATAGGATATCTGAAGAGAGTTATCTAACCAAGTATATACATTTTTGTGCAGTAAAATAGGCCCAATAATATCTAATAAATTCAATAACTTTAAAGCTAAATACGTTAAATGTAGTAACAAAATAAATGTTATCTATTAATACTCTATTAGTACTATACTACCCTTTTATATCTTATATTATTCTGACATACATTAATTTTAGTAAGGAATCTTTCCCAACAATTTTCCAATATCTCTTGAGTATATCCTCTTTTTTTAAACATTTCCACCATAACTTTAAGATCATGCTTAAAATCAATTAGGTTGTTACACAATCTAGAGACACGAATCATCTCACCAAATGGTAACACATGTAAAGTATGCACAGGGTGACAACTGTCACCATGTACATATTGTGTTCCTGATTCAAATTTCCTATGTACAGAAGAGTATAGTCCAGAATTTTCTATCCTAATTTGTACATCTAAAATATAAATACTACTGCCCATTTTAAACCCATCAAATTTCAAACCAAATCTATTTTGATTTAAATAGGAAATAAATTCACAAACTAAATTCTGGACGTCTTTAACTACAAAGATGAGATCGTCGATATATCTATAATACCTAAGCACATGTTTGCGAAATAATACATTTCTGTAAAGATGTTCATGTTCAAAAAGGCCCATACTTAAATTGGCATACATGGGGGCAAAAGGAGTGCCCATTGCCGTGCCTTGTTTTTGTCTAAATAGGGTATGATTGAACTCAAAAAAATTATTAGATGTCAAGTATTCATGCAAAAATAGTCCTATGTTATGAAGCAAATACTGGCATCCTGACACTATTGGCCTTCCTGGAGGTCTAGATAAGATTTTATGTATTTTCGGAAGGCAGTAGAAATATGCCATTCTACAATCCTTTGTATGAAACTTTTTACTAACATCTATGTCAGAAAAATAGCCTAATCTAACACCCTTCATTATTGCATTCTCATACATAGAAACATGAACCTTCTCATAAACAGTATCATCATTGAGATGTCTCATACACTTGTCCATATAATGTAAATAGTGCATAACAACCAACTTATTGCCTTTATCAGATGGTTTAAACACAATTTCCTTCATTTGACTAAGTTTTTTTAAAGATTTCCATTCTTGTAAGGATAAATTATATTTCACACAATTATAGTTAAGCTCATGGTAAGCAGTTTCTACAGCAAAATTAACAATATCCGAAAACTGAGATACTTCTGCACTTAATACAGGAGGCACAAAAGTTGGTAATGAATATTTTTAGTGTCCAATAAACAATAGGCATTCAATTCATTATCAGAGTCACAAGAGAAAAAATTCTCACAAGAGCTCTCAGTATCACTATCACTATTACAGACTTCCTCAAACTCTTGTTTATCCTTAAAAAAATGTTGAAGATGCAGTTTTCTACAAAATTTATATATATCACACTTTAGCTCATACAACCAAGGCAAAGCCATAGGAATAAACTTTAAGCCTCGGTTTAAAACTGCCAACTCTGTGTCACAAAAACGGTAACTAGACAAATTAACAACATAGTTACACAATACATCACCATTTTCCCCTCTTGTGTCCTCTATTAGAGTTGGGCCCTCTGTATACATTTTCTGGATGTTCAAATGGATGCTTTCTCCCCGTTTTATCTCCTCTGTAATTGTATTCTTCCTTCTGAAAAGTCTGACGAAAGTTCCCTGGTTGTTGGGCAGCAGGAAGGGCTGGATAGTCATCTACTTGTTCAATGTCTTCTTCAAACGATGTATAATGGCCATCTGATGCTGAATAAGAAGAATTCAACGTTTTCTCTCCTTCTGAAGTATAAAATCTAATGGACTTGTGAGGCTTCTTCTTATTGGCCTTCGCAATGAAAGCCCTCCCATTTTCATAGTCCCTGATATCACGGAGAAGTTTTCTTTTCTTTCTCTCCAATAGTTCTTTCTCATAATTTTGTAACATTGTATTTAGGTCTACTAGAAAAGTATCAAGCACTTGTCAATGTACATTAGTTGAAAGTGAATTACATGCACTTTTTATTTTTTCTTTTAACTCCCTTTGTTTGATATTGTCCCATTCTACCAAAATTTGAATCCACTCTAGAGTGCACCTATGCACAGCAGCAACCTAGCACTTATGAAATTGGGCATCTATGGTATTATCTAAATCAAAGGGAGTTGTGGGGTCTTTATACACTCTCAAACCCCTCGGTGTAATGTCCAAGTGAAGATATTTTTGTAGACCAGACAAATTAAAGAATGTAGCAGTCTCTTTCCATATATGTTTTTCTAACTGTTCAAAAAGAGGCTTAGCTTCTTCTGTGATAGATGCTGGTAACTTTTGACCTACATTCTGAAAGGGATTATGACAACGCTTATTCCTTTCTTCCTCCCAGCGCTCCCAAGTATGGCATAGTTGTTGTCCATTATTTACCATAGTGCCATAAGTCGAATGCTCACCATTATTAGACAAAAAAAATCCAACGACATTTGAGTCCCATCACCCACAGTCTCACGAAGGACTCGTGGAATATTATAATGCAGATCACTGGCCATGAACCAAACTGCAATCCAATGATACAACAATAGAACAAACACGTAATAAGCAAAAAACAACGGCCAGGAAATCCAAGAAATTCTTTTTGTTCTTGAATAGTATGACTACACCTCCACCACTTTTTTCCTTTTTGTCTATTCTAAGAAGTTTCAGCCAAGTCTCTATTAAAATAGGAATATCTGGGGAGTAAAGTGAAATGATGGCATGCAGCTTTTGGACCTTGTTGACTACATGTTTAAGATTAAGATTTAGAAGTTGCAAGTCAGAGCCATTATATGATATATTAAATATATTATGTGTTTGGGGGTGAGATGTGGTGTTGCATGGACCTGGGTCTGGATGTTTGTCACCACTAATTATAAGTTTTTTAGCAGTGGTTACTAGTGTGTGTGTAGAAGTTTTAAACTATGTTTATGATGCTTGAAAGGAGAGCTTTTTGAATTCTGTTTTAGGTAAATTAGCTTATGAGTTATTAGGTATGATTTGGTAATATTTAAGGCTGCTTGGGATATTAAGAAATTAGTGATATCTAAGTATGGATAGTGGATAGATGTACTTTTGTGAGTAGCATAAGGAGAGGCTAGTTGAAAATAATAGGTTGATAAATGGGCAGCGGTTGTGAGTAAAATGAGCATCATTTCATATAGCAGTACCAGTTTCATGCCTAAGGTAGTCCAGGGGAGAGGTTATTTATTAAGTATTGTATGGAGAGATGGAGTTAGTTATGTTGTGTGGTCCCTAGAGGTGGTCAGTAATAAGGTTTTGGTAGTAGTAGTTGTCAGATCTAAAATTTAGGAAGACAGATTTTAAAATAAATGGAGTCATTAAGCATGGGCTTAGACTGGATATGGTATTGTTTCCAAGCTATTTAATTGGTCTGTTTAATGATAAGTAAGACAATTTGAGTGGAAGTGGTTTGGTTAAAAGTAAATCTGAGTGCTCTGGGGTTAGTGGGAATGGGGGTAGGGTAGGAGAGCAGATTGAGCCCAAGCAGAGTGAGGGTGAATGGAAATGGGCTGAGTGAAGGACAGTGGTACAGCCAAAAACAATTAGTTATGTCAGTTACCCAGGTATGGCAGAATTTAACCTTTACATTAAGTTAAACATATAAGTTTAGCTCTCAAGCTTATATCGATGTCAGATTAAGGTAGGATAAGTAGATACAGGACAATATCTGCAGGAAAAGCAGACTTAGGAAACCAGCAAGTAGACAGTAGTGTATAAAGGCAAACCACAGATGAGACAGGGAGACTCCAGTAGTGTGCATTCCCTAAGTAAGTCCCTAATCAAATATTGTTCCTCAAGCTGAGCCATATGAAAAAAGTCCAACATACACTTCAGAATATTTTCTTTTTGAAGGGATTCATGGTCACGAGGATCGTTTGGTTGAGTAGGACTTTGCAGGTGGGTAAATGCTTGATAAGATACCTCACAATTTTGTTTTTAACAGTGAACTGATTAGGAACTGGATCTGGGTTCTTAATATGAATATTCTGGGATGGCTTCTGAGGAACAATTGGAAGTGTTGCAGTTGCTACCTGTACCACCCAAAGAGCTTGCTGAGGAATCTGCACCACTTGCAGATCTGGTTTCAGTTGTACCACCTGAACTTGCTGCACAACTGCTGGTTGCCCAGAGCCCAGACTCTGAACAATCAATAAGTTATTTCCAGCCTGGATAATGTTATCAGCAGTGGTCTCTATGAGTACAGTTCTTACTTTTTCTGCCACTGTTAAATTTTCACCCTGTGAGGATGCAACTATAGGCACAATCTTCTTTCTAGATTTCTTAGGTTTTGTAGATGTAGAAATTACAGCTGCACTTTCTGCAATAATTTGAGCTTGAGTTCCAGTATCTCCAGTACTGATCAGGTTATTAACAGGAAGAGCTAAAGCTACATTATTTCCACCAGCCAGCTTGACCAAGTTGGCTGCATTCTGCAGAGTTGAGCCCAGATTTACCTTTTGCACTGGTGCTGGTTTAATTGGTACAGGCTTTTGGGTGGTGCTTCTTACACCACCCAAATCTTATTTTTATACTTCTTCTTTTTTTTCATATTCTAAATATCTCCATGGATAAATATAAAAATGTTTATTCATTGTATTTAAATACATTTTTCCTATTGTTTTCTACATTCATCATGTTTAATTTCCATAAAAAATGTATTTTGATATTCTTTCATTTCCTCATTTAAATAACCTTCCCTTCTTTCCCTGTGTCTATCTTTTCCCAAAACTCCTTGCATTCTTCTTTCATTATTAGATTTATTAAATCTCTCTTTTCCTCTTTTAGTCCTATCAAAGCCTTATAAAGATTCAGAGAAACTGCATGAACAATTGGATTAATCATAATCCCTATTACTCTTCTTTGACATGCAAAACCCTTCTTCTAACAATATTTAACCTTTATCCCTGTATAAATGAAAACATTATAGACATTAATTTTTTCTCATACCTTTATTGAATCATATATATACTTGCTAAGTATGCAATGTTTTCTCAAAAAGATTGAATTTATTAAATATACCTTCTTCTTGTAGGCCAGCTTATATGTTTTCTACAACATGCATCACTTTTTTTGCATTACCTTCTCCCATTGTTGCTCTCTGTGCATACTAGTTCCAAACTTTATTCCCAAAATATATATAACCTCTTCATTAAACTGAACCCCTTCTATGCTGTATGCTATTCCACTCTCTTTACTATTGTTTTATATATATATATATATATATATATATATATATATATATATATATATATATATATATATATAAAACACAACCTCTTTTAGATGCTGGTTTATTTGTTAAATCCCTTCTTCCATCCACTCGTTATTTTTAGTAATTAAAATTATATCATCTGCACAGTCTTAGTAATTAAAACTATATCATCTACATAGGAAAATATGGCTTGTAACTTGACCTCCTTCTCTCATCTTATGTCCTTCTATTTTTAACTCTTTATTCATCTTATTAACTACTGCATTCATAATCAATGCAAATAAAATACTACTCACTGGACATCCTTGCCTTATCCCACATCTTGTTATTTATTTCTTCACTTAACTATCCATTCAGTATTACTTCCACATTATTATTTTCATACACTGAAGCACATATTTTATTATATTGGCACTTATGTTATATTCTTTCAATATATTCCATAAACACTTGTGTTGTATTCTGCAAATGCTTTACTCAAGTCTCCTAACATAGCTTTAGCTTCAACCTTCTTGTTTATAATATCATCTATCATTTCTCTTACTAGCATTAATAAATCTTGACTTCCTCCCCCTTTCTTTCCAAAAATCATATATTTAAGTAGTTTACCTATTTTATTTCCTAACTCTTTTCCTATTATTTTCATAAATATCTTATAATCTGTATTGTTCTATACATTTTCATTTTTTATACCTTCTTTTTCTCATCATCACCCAAATACATATTTCTTTTCATACAACTCCTTTATCTAACAATTCATTTAGTATCTCTACAAAATGCACCTTTTGCCATTCTTCCATATTATTATACATATGGTATTCAATCTCATCCAGTCTTGTATGTAGCTTTTTCATGCTTCAGGGCATAGAGCTAGGATTTTCACCTTTCTTCCTATATTAAATTCTTTCACACATATTTTATTCTAGACTTAAGTTATCTTCTTTATTCAGGTTTTTTATTTTTCCATTTTTTGTCTCCTTTTTACATTCTTCCTTCCAAGTGTATTTCATATATATTTTCTTATTACCTCAAATATTTTCTCCTGTTTTATTACTATTTACCCTTTCTCAACCATTAATTATCTTTTTGTTCTCTTGTTCTCTTTTACTATATTAATATGGTGGAACCTTTTCTTTTTTGTCCTTGTAATAAGTACTTTTGCTTACTTTTTCTTTTCTCCTGATTCATTTCATACATCTGCTTCTCTTTCACATAAAAGTCCAACTTACCTTTTGACACTTCTCTAAATACTTTCTTACTCAGTTTTGTTGTACTTTTCTTTCTCTTTCATTCTTCTTATATCTTGGCATTCAAAAAAAACTTTTTTTTATATTTTTCTTTAATTTGAATTCACCAAACTGTCCAATCTTCATAAAAAGTCATATCTACACAATATTTCCATAATTGATTAATCTGTCTTCTAGCTTCCTTGTTTAGTTCTTTTTTCTTCAAATCTATTAATACATTTAACTCCTCTTGTATATTCTTCTGTTTCTTGAACTTCTATGAATATTGTTACGTGATCTGAAAATCCTATTGCTTTTATTCCTTCTTGTACAACCTTCAAACTATCAGTAATTATAAAAATAATCAATGTATGTCCTTATAGTATTCCTTTTATAATTCCAATGTTCATTATCTCAAATATATATATATATATATATATATATATATATATATATATATATATATATATATATATATATATATATATATATATATATATATATATTATTCCCATATTCACTTCAATGTAATTTAAATTTTTGTTAAACATTGTTTCTCCTTTTTTGTGATATATGCATATAGTGCAATAATTCTGTATAGATTTCCCCCCTTATATCTATGACAGCTATTCTACTGTTATACTATAATATAGTCTAAAACTCTTATTGTTTCATGACATAATATACCTAATTCTGATCATGTATCTTCCCATATTCCAAATAATATTACCATCTCATAACTCTTCTGTTTATAACCTTTCTTCTTCTGTTAACATTCTTGTGTCTTCTAATATAATGATATGCATACCAAGTATTGAACACCACTGTACACCTAATCTTCTTTTAATATTCTTTACACTGTTTAACATTTATGGCTAGGATTTTTACCTTTCTTCCAATATAAATTGTTATCCTATTCTTCTTCTACCCTTTGTCTTTTGTATTTTCTTTCACAACTACACTTTTAAATTTCCTTTTTCTATCTTTCAACATTTTCCATATGAAATTCTGTTTTCCTTTAGCAATTTTCCAGTTGATATATTCAACTTCACTTGACTCTTGTATTATTCCCTCCACTTAATTTTTTTTCACACACTAATTTCTCTTCTTTACTATTTTCCTCTACTGTTAATTGTTCTTCTTGCTCATTTTCCAAACTCCCTCCTATGTTATGTTCTTGTTCTTTAACTTCTGTGTTATCTTGACAATCTACCCATGCATGTCCTGTTTGTCTACATTTCCTACATATCATATATTACTGCTACGCCCTGATTTACCACAAATAATACACTTTCTTTTGTCACAATTACTAATTAAATTATCATCTTTTCCACACAAAAATTACACTACTTTCCAAGACCACAATCCATAAGCCTCTCTCATAATAATTTTTTAACTTCTATGACATCTTTATATAAAATCTATACAAAGTCTTTTAACACTTCTTTTTGACTATCTGTCTCAAACTATACAGCAATTCTCTTTTGTGTCTCTATAGTAAATGTTTGTACCACATATAAGTAT